>NW_010170103.1:0-26137 GCF_000695765.1 Mesitornis unicolor | reverse complement strand
TCCCTTCCAACTCCTAATATTCTGTGTGTGAAACTACATAGGAATGAACTTCAGTGATTACATTGCTGCTAGTTGTGTAACATACAAATTCAGCTCAGAGATGAGTGCTTCTCTTAGCACACGCCCTTACACTTACTGTCTGCAATCCAGTTTTTATCCAGTCCATCACTAAATCAAGAGAGCCCTGCAGCATTTGCAGTGGAATAGGATAAAGTCACCAGTTTTGAATTCTAGGTCCAAAATGTATTGCTGTCACCATGAGGAACACCCCCATACACCAAATAACAACCCACATACCACTTTTTTTGCAATTACAAAGCAATGAGTTGTCCAAGATGCTTAAATATCTTGTCATATAGCTTAAAATGTAAATATTTTACATGTATTTGGACATTCAGTTTAAATTATTTTCTTTGGTAATACCTATAAATTCCTCTTTTTGAGTGCCTATACAGTAGCTGTAAGGTCAGTTACAAGCTCAGAGATAACTCACTTTAAGCCAGTAAAACAGAACAGCAATCAAAACCGAGTCATGCACTTGTCAAAATCTTGCTTTAAGAATTCTTAAATGGCCACTACTCACAAGTAGTAAAAACAGACCCCAAATCCTAACAACGCTGCCCGGCTGGAGAGGTTTATTCAATGCACGCAAGATTAGTTCGGACTATCAAACCAACCAGTAGAGGGTGCAGTAAACCTGGCAAACAATAATTAAACATACCTGAATGAGTCCTCACATTATAAATTATTTACCAAAATATTTGAGTCCTGAGCATGCCAGACCTGTATCTGTTTGAATACAGATACACTTAGTTAAAATAGCCAGCAGTGACAAGTCTGAATTAGGTAACCAAGTAGCCAAGTACAGAAATCCAATTTCATTTGTTGCTTAACAGTTGAGTTGTGGTATCAGTCCTAGATCATACAGAACCATTTTTTTGCTATTTAATACATGTGGTTTTAGCAAAACAGGTATCAGTACTGGAAACAGGTAAAGCCCTAAGCATTACTCTGCAACTACAACCTCAAATCTGTCACAGCAGCAGGATGACAAAATATGATCTTGCTTATATCAAGGTGTCAACAGTTTAAGTATAGAAAACTATACTCATAACATTAACAAAATCTATTCTGTAATATTCCCTTTTACATAAAATATTTTGGCCTTGACTCTAATTTTTGTAATTATACTCCACTATAATTTAAGTTTAAATTAGTTTCATTTAACCACAACTTCTATTTTTCAATATTTACATTATTGTAAAAGATTTCATGTTTTAGCTATTTCTACTGCAGTAACTTACATGCTTTTAAAAACTTACCAAAATCTATTAATATAGCTCTGCTACTGAAATTTTTATTCTGCAAACTGTCACATACAGGTGAGTAGAAGTGAAATTCCCACTCAGAACATCCTCTTCAGAGTCAGCTTGTGCAGTGACACTGAACCTGGAGACCCCGATTTCGCATCCTGATCACACTCTGAACAGATGATCCCATTACCACCTCTTCAAACACCTGTGCCATTATTCGTCCACACCATTACAACTGAATGAGTTTTCAGAGAGGTACTGATGACCTTTGCAAATCAGCACTTACTGTCTATGAACATTCATAACCTCCTCCATTACAAATGATTGAAACAGATTAAAGCAAGCATCCCAGCCAAGCAATTATGAGGGCAAACCAGAAAACTATCCAAAAACATTACCAAGTGCATTAAAATAAGCCAAAGCCATCTGAAACTATAGCTAACTTACGCAGCAAGTACGAGACAATGATTTGAGTGTACAAACTGCCTGTATACTAGAAATCTCTTTAAAATGTAGCTTCCTCATTTCAAACAAGTCCTATGCCTTATGCAATTAATTGAGCCATTTGCATTGTCATTTTCAGACACCAAGTATTTTCTTAGAAAGTCAATTTTTAAATTACTGAAGCAGTAATGTCAAGACGACATTCAGTGCAATAATCTTTTAAAAAACCAAGTAAGTGCAACATTGGGCTGCTGGGGAAAATACTATTTATTATACATTTAATTACAAATTTGAAATGTGTTGTGGACACATCTGCAGGGTTACAGGTGAAAAATAAAAATGTACAAAGTTATGTTCTGCATGTCTGGAGAGTGATGCTTCAAAAAAACTTCACAAAATACCAGAAGTTCATCTTTGTAAGAACAGCAAAGATAACAATGCACATAATCTTTTGCTTGGCAGATTATCTTTGTTCCCTCCCTGCACAGAGTACCTACAGTTTGTAAACAGTCTTTACAAGTGTTAACGGCTTTGAGGAATGTGTAATCACAGTTTGAAGGGATTCATCCCGGAATGAACTGTAATGCTACACAGTAGTTTCGTGTTTCCACAACCCAGTTCTAATATTGCCAGTACTGTCCGCAGTGAGCAAGGGTCCATCCTGCCCACCGCTTTTAAGCGGTCCATTCTGAATGGCTAAATTTAAGCCATAAGATTTTTGTTGGTTTTCAACTTCAACCGCTATTGGTTTCCTTAGGATATCTTTTTTGTTGTTGGTAGCTATTGATTTTTCAGTATTTCTGCTACTTTTTGGAAGTGTACTGCAAGCATCGCTGCTATCTTGTTGCGACTGGTTATATTGACGTTCTCTATATGCCAAATAGGCTCTTCTGCTCCTTGAATGCCCTTCGCTGTTGCTTTGTCGACTTTTAGGCAAGCCATTTTGCACACTTCCTTCCACACTTGTGGGAACATCATAGGCGTATTCCCTCAACACCGCGAGCCTGCTAGCGCGATGTCCCTTGCTTCTGTTCTTATGATGCCGACTTGGGTGTCCATTTGTCCGAAACTGTACCTCTAAAGGAGCTACATGCATTTTGATATCGTTATCCACTGAATGCTCTGTGAGACTGTTGTCAAGTTGAGGACCTGTGTTCAATGGCAGAGAGGTAGGGTGGCACTGAGCTGCTGCAGCTTGTAAGTTAGTTAGTTTACAACCTTGAGAAGAATTTTTCAGGCTTGATGTGCTTTTATTAGTGCATGAAGATTCTGCACTACTGTTGGTGCACTTAGGGGCCTCCCCATTGGTTCCACCGGAGCTGGAGGGCTGCACGTTCACTTGCACCGAATACGTACTCCTTCCAGGGCAGCATGTTGTTACCCAGGCGTGCCTGACATCTTCCCTGTTAACACAGTGGTGCACCATAAGAAAGGCACTGAGGCTTAAACATGTTGCCCCAAAAAAGCAGCTGAAGATCAGGTCCATGGGATAATAAAGGGAAACTGAGAGAGCTCCAAAGATCCAGAGAGCGACATACAAAAGCAAAGTAAGGCCCACTCCCAGCAGCTGTGCTTGAAAACTGTGCTCATTCTCCAACGCAGATGTAGAAACAAGTGACACCGACAGTGAATCCTGATGAGCTAGTTCCCCGTGTTCACTACCAGCCAGACGCTGCTGCTCCTCAATGGGTTCCTTAAGTTCGTATTTACGTTCAGGGTGACGTTTTAGTTGTATGAATATGCTGAGAAAATACATGCAGTTTATGAAAACTATAAAGCTAGCTGGTCCATAGAATGCTCCTAAGCTAGGTTCCCAAGTCATCCAGCAACTGGAAAAGAAACAAAACCAAAGAATTAAAATTAGTATCTTCTCACAAGTCACTTATGCTTTATCAGTTCAAAATAGTACTTTGAAATGATCTTTGCTGCACTACATTTTCTGGAAAAAAAATCAGAATTAATTGCAATGAGTACTTAGAAAAGCAAACCCATGAAAAGTTATGACAGAGCTCTCTCTTATCTGGTACTTACTAAGGAGCATTAGGTCTGCTGCCATAATTTCGGATGTTTGCTGCCGCTGTTATTCCACAAACTATGATCGGGATCCCTCCGCCAATGAGGTAGAACCTAAAAAGTAAAGCCAGTATATCAGTGGTTGCTTAGTGGCAATGGATTTTACTCAGTCACCATGAAGGAAAGGAAAACTTTCCAGGATTCCAGAAATACACAAGTTCTTTAAGAAAATAAATAGGGCGAATCAGGTTTGGGCTTTGGCAGTATAATTTTTTTTTCCTATGTCTTCCTTACTAAAATTTTTTTCCTCCTGTTGTAAACCACCTCTCTCTCACAGCTGGTCACCTCCCTCGCAGAAGGGTTAGAAGAAGCAAAAGCTGGCAGCCAAAAGGTGACAAAAAGTGACAGAAGAGAATACAGAAACTTAGTATTTCCTCCTAAGTGGCTTGTCTCTTGTTCAGATATGAATTTGCCTAAAATTATGGACACTATACTCAGAAGATCAGCCATAAGAACTCTTGTTGCATGGGGGTTTTATGTGGAAGAGTCTGGGGAGTGGTGCTAGTGCTGTTTTTATTTATTTTCAATGGACTCTATAATCTACATAGGAATCTACATACCTCTATAATCAGGCATATACCTCCTGCTTCCCTGTGGTAATAGAAACTGTACGCCTTCACAAGGACAAGGGCATACATTGATGGAATATCTAACTTCTCATTCCAGTTTCTGTGAATTCACATTGCAGTCATTAGTGGCAGATCAATAATTACTGACGATCATTCAAATTAATGGTACTCTGTCCTGCATCTTATGTTAATCCAGTCCAAATTCAATCAGGACAAGCTGTGAAAACTACAACTGTGGCAACTACAACTGTGGCATATGGATGGGGATTTTGTTTTGCTGAAAGAGACACCTATGGCAGTGGTCCTGGACCCTTCCCCTGCATTTCAGATTATTCACCAGAAGTTACTGCTGTCTCACTTGAGATACAAAATAACAGTCTAAAATAAGTCTTTCTTGGAAGTCTAGGTATACTAAATATATTACTAGGTTGCTGAACCCTACAAAGGCCAAGGTCTGCCACTAGTTTATTCCGTATTTTGATGCAGCAAATCGGGAGCTGGCCAGATGAAACAGATCTTTGTGGCAGATTTTACTCTATTTATCCTTCA
The DNA here is from genome assembly GCF_000695765.1 of Mesitornis unicolor. NCBI lineage: Eukaryota > Metazoa > Chordata > Aves > Mesitornithiformes > Mesitornithidae > Mesitornis > Mesitornis unicolor. The sequence continues at coordinate 21,189 of NW_010170103.1, read as the reverse complement.
CTACAGATTACTAAATCACCGCCTCAGAGATGTGCCACAGCTCAGTGATGCTGATTCTACACAAGGGAAATTGTTACCGGTGGGAGAGTGAAGCAACATGGATTATTCGTAGCCGTAGTTCAGTCTGCTGTATTGAAGGAACATGTTTACAACTGGCCTTGAACCATACCAAGATACCAAGTGACAACACAAGAAAAAAGGAAAAATAAAAAACTCAACACACGTGTTGCTGTGTCTGTCTTCAGCAATTCCCAAGAGCCCAAATTACAAACCAAAACTATCATGCATCAAGGAGCTATACAAACAGAATGGTTTGTATAACAAAAACATACACAAAGTATATTAGAGGAAACACTAAGATTTTGGGGCAGAATGCTGTACAAGCTAAAACTTTCCCTTAAGTTAGATCAAAAATAGAAAAACAAATCTAATGCAGCGTAACAAGAGGTGTCATGATGATAACAGAAAAAATCCATAAATAGTGAAATGCTGTGTTTAAGTAGAACATTCACCTAATATCTGTATTATGGTAAAACAAGTATTTGTATTTTAAATAAAATTACAAAATACAAATATTAGTAGTTTTATTTCATGTTTAACATGAGGTATCCCATTATAAGGATCTTCAGCAAGGTTCTCTGTAAAGCAGTTTTTAGTTAAAAACTTGGAAATTGTTCACTTTTTTCTTGGTTGGAGGCTGCTGAACAAGGTACCATTCCTACATGACAAACTCCATTTCCTTCTTTTGGCTTGCAGCTGAGGACCTCTGTTATTTGTACACCCTCTTGCCTGGCATGGCAATGCAATATGCCAAGTTTTTCCACAGTTAAGAAATTCCAACCAGTGTCAAATGTTGCACATCTCAACATTGCTACTGTGAGCCACAGCAAATCTCTTCTCTCCTGCCTATGGCGGCTTTCTGCAGAACACCGGATCCATTTCAAAGTCTTTTTTCACCTTGTTCATGACCTGTCACGAAGTCCTGTTAACGCTGAGTGAGTAAGATCATCACTCACAAAACTGTCTTACATGCAATGAATTTCCCAGAATACAGAATAAAAGCTTATCTATGCTAGAGGGGAAGTAAGTTTAAGGTATGAAAGCTCACCCTCAGAAAATACCTACAGAAACTGAAGATCAGTGTAAATGCCATGTCTACCTATCACTGCAAGGTGGACTTCTTTAAACCAAAGAACACAAAGCAGAATAACTCATGTGTGGCAAATAAGGAGAAAACTATGTACCTGGAGACATTTATCTCTTTATTTTTTTCTGTTCCAAAAGACCTTTTGTAGTTCTGAAAAAGCACACGGAGCAGAAATATAAACCGCATGCAAGCAAGCAGAGAATTACTTGTTTCATCTCTTTAAATTCAAGAAACAGGAGCCCAGATAAAGGTAGAGGACTGGTTCTAAACTAAGAAACTCTTGCACAAAACTCTTTGCCCTGTGCCACTATGAGTAGCTTTGTTTTGAACAGAAATTTGAAAGATAACTGAATTAAAACCAAAACCTTCAATGGCTGTTCCGTGTCAAAACATCACATATCTGACTGAGAAAATCCCTGATCTGCAAGAAGTTGGACACTGAGAAAAATCAGAAAAATACAAAGCACATTTGCACTGTTCTCATACTTGTCTCCAGAGTTACTGCCATTGTCACAAATAAGGTCTCCAAATCTGAAATCATATGTACATGTTAACGTCTGTGCACAGCTGAGCCTGTGAGGCTGGTAATTTTACTGTGACATTTTGCAAAGCAAGAACTTAATGATAAATGATAAGGGATTTTTTAAAAAAACAACAACAACAAAAAAAAACAGCAACAGATGTTAAAAAAGCTACTATGTACCCTGCTGGAAGGCACACAGTTGAAGATGGGCATGATATCCTACAGTGAATACAATAGATTTACTTTTTCTTAAAAAGAAAAATAATAAAAGTTAAGGAAAGCAAAGACAGCCCTAAGTGCTATAAATATTAGCCTTCTACGCTCTAACTTATCAAATAAGTATTTCTCTATGTTTGTATATAGTACTGCAAATTTTAGTTGATGATATTCTGGTTACCTGCAATTTCTGTACTTCAAATATCAAGCTTTCTAAATAGTTGCCTACAACTAATAAAGTTAATCGACTTCTGCCACCTTGTGGAGAACTTCAGCTTAGCAGTTTTTAATTAATATCCAAAGGCTCACTAAGCTATATGAACAAAGTATGTTAATGTTTTCTAGCTTTCTATTAAAAATATTCCACGCAGGGTGAATTTCATAGATAATTAGTTTGTCCCAATTCAGTGATTTCAGAAATAAAAATTCTAAGAGGAGTGCTTCACAATGAACACTGTTTTTATTGGGTAATAACTGATACCCATTTTTCAAACTATTTATAAGCAACCTTTGGAAAACATTAAACTTTATTTACTTTAATTGGAGTGTCTATTAATTGTTTGATAGCAGTTCCCCCTCTACTCTGCCCTGGTGAGACCGCATCTGGAATACTGCGTCCAGTTCTGGGCCCCTCAGTTCAAGAAGGACAGGGAACTGCTGGAGAGAGTCCAGCGTAGGGCTACAAAGATGATCAAGGGAGTGGAGCATCTCCCTTATGTGGAAAGGCTGAGGGAGCTCGGTCTCTTTAGTTTGCAGAAGAGGAGACTGAGGGGAGACCTCATTCATGTTTATAAATATTTAAAGGGTGAGTGTCACGAGGATGGAGCCAGGCTCTTCTCGGTGACAAACAACGATAAGACAAGGGGTAACGGACACAAACTGGAACATAGGAGGTTCCACGTAAATTTGAGAAGAAACTTCTTCTCAGTGAGGGTGACAGAGCACTGGAACAGGCTGCCCAGAGAGGTTGTGGAGTCTCCTTCTCTGGAGACATTCAGAACCTGCCTGGATGCCTTCCTGTGTAACCTCATCTAGGTGTTCCTGCTCCAGCAGGAGGATTGGACTAGATGATCTTTTGAAGTCCTTTCCAATCCCTAACGTTCTGTGATTCTGTGAATTCTTTCTTCTATGATAATTTAACACTTAACTAAGTGTTGTTATCTGAAGTCCTAAGCAAAGCCCCTGTGGTGATGCCGAAATACTACCAATTTCTTAATTTACAGATCAGGAATGAAGTATTGCAACAGTAATACACTAAGACCAATTGTCCTTCAATTCATTCTCCTTAACAATGCTGAGGAACAAAAGCATCTGGAAAGGACTTTATGGACCTGGAAAGAAAATCTAAGAAAGGCACTTGCAATAAAACAGTAGTGACCTGTTGTATTTTCTGGTCAGAATATGAGCATAGTGACCTGGGAAAGAACGAAGTTGCAGACACAAACAAGCAGCTCACCTCAACATTGGTCTGGGTGGAGGAGGGGGCTCATCAGGATCTTGACATCTTTTTGCTTTCTTGGTTACTTGCTTGTAAATATTACGAGATGTCACTCCCAGCCACAGTACTGTTGCAAGAGTGGAATAATGGAGAATTATCCCAACCTTAAAAAAATAAAAAGAAAAATGAAGCCTCAAACGTTTTCTTTTCTACCAAGTTTAAAAAAATTATCATTTAACATACTTGCATAACACCTGAATTTTCAAAAGCTCAGTTCAAGAGATGAAAAAACCTCTTATTTTACTTTGACTGCTCTAGATGCCAAGTCACTGTGGTTTTCAAAAAAGTAAGATATACGTTATGTAAACTCATCTTCCTATCAGTTGAGGAAAAAAGTTCTGTTGCACTTCTGAAATACTTGCCCAGTTTTCAAGTAACAAACTAGCTTTATCTTCATGGCTGGATGAAAATACAACAGAAATCTTTAAGGCAGAAAAAATTTTTTAAAAATTGGTGATTTAGTCTAAATTTTACATTCTGAGGAAAATGCCTGTACAGTACTACTGTTCTGTAGAAGGCAAGAGGGGTGTATACATATATAGGAGTGTGAAACTGGTAACTAACTTTCCAAGTGTTTGCATGTTTACTTACTGCTTGGCAAATGCTGGCATTCGTGGTCTGAGTTATGCCTCCAATAAACATCACACATGTCAGGAAAATATGAAAGCTCAGGTTAACTAGCATATGCCAGCTTTTTACGCTGATCCTGATCACACTGTTAAAAGAAACAAATTAGACAACATAAAACACAGCTGCATTATTGTCTTTCAGAAACTAGCAAGATACACTTGCGATAAATGAGATATAATTACTGTTAATGATTGTCTGACTACCATGTACTTGGTAATCAAATATAGTCTCTGGTCTTCACGACAAGAAATTAAAACACCCTCCTATTAACTAGCTTGATACAACTATTTGTGACCTGATTCAAAAATTTTAGGCTTGAAGCTTTCACATTAACAGAAATGTAAAAACCTGAACAGTTTGTTAAAATCTACCATCATTCTTGAGCAGTCTCTTCTTTCATCATGAAGCACAAATGAAGAACTAGAAAGATACATGGCTCTGAGAGCTAAATTGTCTTATTCAGAAACAGATTAAATAGCTACTTGTTTAACTGTCAGCTTGCATCAACAAGTTCTATAGAAAAAAAAAGGCAAATTACTATATTGTGTTCTTATCAAAAAGTAGTCCTAAGTGCTATGAAATGGAATTTTTTAGTCTGGTAATTTTGATTCATACCTGTGATGGTATATGTAACTGACTATGATCATCAACAGGCACATCAGCAAAACCATGGCAGTGGCATAAGTTACTGGATGCAAAAGATCAGCTGCCTGCGTATATAATTCAGCTCCTGTCAAGTCCTGACAACAAAACCAAAATCAACATTAGTTCACCTTATCTCTTCATTTTGTGGGGGCAAGGAGAATGTCAGAGGAAACGCAAAATAAAGAAGAGGAATCTTCTAGATTAAATCCCTTTCCTCCCACCACAACCCTGACTCTCCAATTATTTATTATTTTATGCTCCTGGTTTTCTTCCACAATTACCTGCTATTCTGGCTGACCTTTATAAATGCAGCCACACAACTTAATACAACACCTAAACTTCATATATGTTTGAATATGCAGAGCAGTTAGCAGCTTACAGACACATAATTTTCTTCATAAAATACTTATATGTATAGCATGTAGAACAACTGTGTGTTTCAGTTGATTATCTTCCGCAATAATCCAAAACACATTGCAGAAAGCACCCTCAAAGTTTGCAGATGATGCTATGGACTAGGAAGACTGATCAACAGAATGGAGGATATTCAGAAGGATGTTGGTAAGGCAGAGAAATGAGCTGCTAAAACAATGAAAATCAGCAAAGAAAATGTGAAAAGATCTGAAATAAATCATGGAGTAATTCCATGCACGCAACAATACACTGGGCACTGGACTGAACAGAAAACAACCAAAGAACCACTTGAGGGTACTGGTAGACAAAAGACCACAAAAGTCAGCAGTTAGCCTGCAGCCCAAGGTCGTGTTTTGCTGTACCAGCAAAACCACAGCAAATGGGTGAATTGATTCCCTTCTGTTCAGCACTGTGAGATCACCTCTGCAGAACGATCTTCAACCTGAGGCTCCCCAGTACAAGAAAGGCACTGACTACTGGATGGAACAAGTCTAACAGATCACTGGGATGACCGGCAGCTGAAGCACACAAAGTCTGGGGCTGAAAAGCTGGGTTCATTCAACTCCAAGAAGAAAAGGAAGATAGAGGAAATCTCATTATTATATTGAATGACCTACTGGGATGGTATAAAGAAGATTGAATCAAACTCTTCTTGGAGATGAGTCATGAAATGATGAGAAGCAATGGACCTTATCAGCAACATGGAAAATTCCTGTGACAGGAAAAAAAATTCTGATGAAAGTGATTACATACTGCCTAGAGTATGTAATCTCTGACCTTGGAGATCCTCAAAGCTTGGCTGGATATGACGTGGAGCAATACAATCTGACTTTGAAGCTAATCAAACTTCAAGCAGGTAATTGGACCAAGCGACACCCAAATATTCCTACCAAACTTATTTTACAATTACTGCTTGACCAGAATAGCTAGTTGACAACTCAGAATTCAGCCGCCTTTAACACCGTTCCAAGTTTTCTGAACCAACTCATCAAAATAGCACTCAAGGAGTAAGCATGAAATGGAACCTTGGACTGTTAAAGCATGGCAGCATTTCAAGTAACATTTGAGGAGTGACATTTTCATTTACTAACAAGGATAAATAATTCTGTTTGGATGTCATTATAGTTTACTAAAATTCCATTTCTATAATGGTAATGAACACTAAAAAAACCCAAAACCCAAACAGCAACAGAAAAAACCTTCAGTCCTTTGCAGCAAAAACCAAACCAAATTTGCCTAATTAAGATCAGTGGAATAATCCATTAAAAAGAATTTTTCAGACAGACAGGATACAGAAAATTCTCTCACCTACAATTCTGAGAGAGAGTCACTCTTAAACCTCTAGAGCTGGCAAAGTTCAAAAGTATTGTGGAGGAAAGGAGAACAAATCTGGCATTCACAAAGAGCAGTAGAACATTAGGAGGAAGCTTCAGTTTGTTCTGAGAAGTCACAGTGATGCACAATCTGTTTTTAAGGTTGACGGGTAATCTGATTTCACGTACAGAAGAGTTCTTGAATTGAGACTTAGAATTAAATTAGAGTCAGCAGTCTCTTCACCACTCCTTCAGTTGTTCTTTCATCAGAATATAAATTTGTTATTCCCAACTAACTCAAACTTGTTTCTAACTAATTTAATCAGATTGCTAGTTTGATTTTTACATATTTGGTTTTCCTGGGCACCTGGAAAAAACACTTTGAGAAAGGCTTAAGATACTATGCCTCAGGCAGCTGGTGCCATCTGATTTCAACACTGTTCACAGCCTAGTGGACACCCAGCTGGAGAACCCTACAGCCCAACACTTTGGGAAGTAGCTAAATATTTAAGGAATACCAGTTTTGAGCAAGCACAGAATGAGAGCCACTGGCAGAAAAGGAAGAAAGCTGCCCTTTCTCTTTCCGCTTGTCAACAGTTCTCTATATAACTCATAATAAGATAGTGATATAATCTTACCATGTATTAATTTAGTAAGTCATTTATAGCAGCAGACTGAATATGCTCTCCATTTTTCTTCCTCCAGATGGCAGAAATGTGACCAATTTAAAGCATACTCCCTCCTTACATCCATACTGTACATACAAATGAAGTTTCATGCCATTTTAAAGAACGCTTATGTTTTAGGAAAGGATTATCTAATTTAAAGATATCAAAGAATAGAACTAAAGGATTAAAACATTTTGAAGTCATTTTAAAAAGCACCTTCAAGTAAAGTGAAATCTTGCTCTCTTTGAACTCTTTTTAAAAGCCTGGCTTTTAAATCTTAATTTTATTTGTGTTAAGCTTTTTGGTATTCTACTGTTTACTTCTCGACAGGAAAATTTTTGAAAATTTTAGTCGCAAAACAAAAATAGCAACTTCATACGCACCGATGATCATAAAGGAATCCTCTTCCATGCACAATTACATTAAAAAATACATTCAATTTCACACAGAGCACATTAAGTGCAACAAAACCCATATGAAATTTACACTGAGGTTAACAATATTTCCTAAACCTCTGACTATTTCACTCACCTTCCTACTAGCCTGCTATTTTTATGCGTCACATTTTATCAATTAGCATGTGTGGTGATGACTGGCAAGCAAGGTGGCAGTCACCATCTGTAAAAAGGGAAGCTTCCCAAGTCAAATTCTGGAAAGAGCAGCTCTGGGAACAGCCCAGGAAGAAATCCTACTTCCTAACTGAAGAGCACTGAAAGAAGGTGTCTCGTTCCCTTCAACTACCACTATCTTTCAGAACTGGTTAACCATTTTATTGACATCAATATGCTAAGATTAGAGTTCAGGTACTATTTTTTAAGAAATATTTTTTAAAATATTTTGGGTAGTGACAATGTTTTGATTCTTTTTTTTTTAATTAATGTCTTCTGGTAACAGACCTACATATTAGTGAATGAATAGCTAATTTGCAGTCAAATAGCTCTCTCTGGTTATTGATCACAGAGGAAAATACAAACAAACAAAAAAGAGAAAACACTCCTGTCAACAGACAAAGCTAACAAAAAGAAGATAGTTTGGTTTTTTCCCAACTGTTACCTTTCTTTATTTTAAATTGTCACTATTAGACTAAAGTTCATAAAAGCCCATTTGATTAAGCAGATCATTAAAATTACTTTCTATAATAAAAGTATTTTTCATGTGAAAATTCTTTAGTGTCTATTATATTCAGCAATTAATTCCACTTTGACGGCTTTCCACTTAAACCTCATCTTAAATCAACATTTATATCAACACAAGAAAAAACCGAAGATTTCTTATGTCTAGTTTTATGCAAAGTAGAACACGGAAATGCTCCTTTTCTTTAACACAAGAAAAAAAAAGCAGAACTGCATTGTGAATATGTAAAGTTCCAGAAAGAGACGTGCAATTTCTCAGTGTCATACCATCAAAACGGCATAGTTGCTGAGGGAGTAGCACTGAATGGTAGTAATATTTTCATCTGACAGAAGAATGCGACAACCATCAGATTTCCATCCCCCTTGTCCATTCAGCAGATCAAAGTCCCACTGAGCTGCAACAGCATCTGCTCCATGTGCAATGCGCCGCAGTGTCACATTTATAGGAACGTGGTGACTGGCTCGGTTCAAACCATCTGTTACAACAGAAATTTTGAGAAATTTATGTGCAAATACATGTAACACATTAGAGGCTAAAACCCTTTAATCATACACACACTAGTCAGAAACAAAGCAGCCAAAAATGATTCTTATTTTTAATGAACATAAAATAAAAGTAATAAACAACAAACCTATCTTGGTAAGAATAACTGGTGTTACAACTGTACGACGTTTCCCATCATCAGCCAAATTTGTTGAATTTCCTGTTGCTGGAAAAAGCTTTCCATTGCGAAATGCAATAAGTTGAAGCTTATAGACAGATTCATCTGCTGGTCTGATTTCTCTTTTTTGTTTTTGGGTGAAAAGGGAAGCTGGCAACTGGATGGAAGCCTCTACAATTGTGTTCTAGAAGTAAACAGATTATTAAAGAGAAAATAAAATTCTTTATAGAGATTAAATTAGCAATTGCTCCAACTGAATAATGTCAGAGACTAATGCATTGAGCAAACTATGTATTGTGACAGACCTATTTGAAAGTGTTTCTAAGTAATCCATGATAAAATAGTTGAATCAGGTTACTAAAGTCTTAACATCTTTTTAAACAGAAAAAAGTTAAAAATTCTGTAGTCACCTTACTTTTACTGAGAGTAAAGCTGAGGTTTGTATCAGTAAAGTCTGACAACAGTTTTCCAGATTTGACTATTGCCAACTAGAAGCCACAACCAGGACATGTAGACAAAGAAATGCTGTAATTGTGCACTAGTAACATTCAAAGTGAAGTGCGATATACAAACAGATTTGATAACTTGTATACAAGTTATTTTCGAGGACGCACGCAAGTAATTGCACAGAATTACAAAAATAAAATTTCAAATATACACCCTGAAGCGATCTTCAAGCAAGTTAAGTAATAAAAGCAAACTGGTACGTTGGAGAATGTAACTGAAAAAATACTTTTACAGAATATGAGGAAGTGTTTTCATTGTATGCACGCCTACACACACATATATATACACACATGCACCCAGGTAAAAGTAACTTTTCAGGCCAATTTTCTACTTCATGCTTAATTACAATATTACTCCGAGCAGAGTATTTCAGATATTTAAAAAGACTGGTAATATCTGATTTAATATGTAACAAAGATCTAAATACAGCAAAATAGAGCCAAGTATAATTATGAACTAGGGAACATACTTATGAAAAGGTCTGAAAGCAGCTTTCAACTTAAGAAGTTTTAATAAAGAGAACCACACCTACTCATTAAAAATTGTGTCCATTAAAAAACCATTCTATAATCAAACTTTATTATCGTTTGTCACTAATTATCTCTTGTCACAGTCATTCTGGATTATGTAAAAATATTATTTTAACATTAGAAATTAATAATATACACTTGCTTTCCAAATGATTCATATTTAAGAAATTATTACAAAGTCAGCAAACAAGGAGTATCTAACCTTTAAAGCCAGACTTGACAGTGTATTGGAAACATTGCACTTAAAGCTTAATTGTTTATCCAGATTTCCATCTGGATCTCTTCTCCCATAATCACTCAGTCCTGTACGGTCTGACGTAGCCACTTTCTGAAAAACGGTGCATGTCATCCCAGTGAAACCAGCAGTCTTTATTACATAAGCCTCAAGAGCAATATTTGGAGAATACTGTGATGACAAAAATAAAACATTAAATAATTTTACACACCACAGGACGAATAATAAATAATCCTAGCGGGATTCTCTGCCTTAAGAGAAAAAACCACCCAGAAAACTATTTCTATTTATCTGGCAGGGATAAATCTGTTCAGAGTACTTATCTTCACCCTACAGAAATAGTAGGCATTTCAGATAATGCCAACATCTACTAAGAAAAATAGAAAGCTACTGAAATTCAAGAGCCAGCAAAATGTCTTCTCAATATATAAATTTATACTTACAGTAGAATAAACTTGAGCTCCATTTGCAAGCCGATACATAGCAATTTTCTGTAGACACTGCACAATTCTAGTGCAAGCCTTGGCTTCCCTTTGTGCCATCCACAGAACACGTTCATCAGCTAACATAATATTACTTGCTATGTCCACCATCACATCACCAAGCTAACAGGGAAGAGAAATAAGCCTATTTTGTATCTTTGAAAGCATTCATCAAGCAGGATCATTATCAGAAAATACAAAGCGACTTGTCAACACAAAAAGCAAAAGAAAATTGGTTGTTCCTATTCCAATCACTGCTTGTCACACTGAGATACTGAAATACTTTGACTCAGACATTTACCTCCATTCAAGAAAAATGTTATGCCAATGTAATTTGTCTGTTCACACCATACTTCGAAAACAAAACCATGAGAAAAGAAATACAGGTATTTCATTAAAAGCAAAGAATGTAATACTCCACATTCTACTGTACTAAGTATTTAAAAGGACTATTTACAATCGACTTTAAACCTAAAGTAAATAAAAGTAAAATAAACTATAAATCAACAAAAATATAGTTTGCATGTATAACGGAAGAGAAGAAGAGTAACACAGGCAAAAATTAGCACACAACCTTTCTTTCTTCCTTTTGCCATGTCTGCCTTTTCTTTGATTGTTTCTTTGTTTGCCTTCAGTTTTGCATGAATCGTGTTAGGTTCCAGGTTATACACAAAAGAGACAGAAAATACCTGCAAGTACCAGAGCTGCTTTCAAACCACCAGCTACATTGCTGTATGTTATGCTCGCAATTCCTACCTTGTCTTCAGTATGACAGACAAATACAAACTTAAAAAGGGAATACATTTATTTAGGTCACAACTCTAGGAAGATGAAACAGAACTTCCTGAGTGCCATCATGCAGCACATGTGGGACAACCAGGTGATCAGGCCCAGTCAGCATGGGCTCAGGAAGGGCAGGTCCTGCTTGACTAACCTGATCTTCTATGACAAGGTGACCTGCTTAGTGAATGAGGGAAAGGCTGTGGATGTTGTCTACATAGAATTTAGTAAAGCCTTTGACACTGTCTCCCATACCATCCTCCTGAAGAAGCTGACCCCGTATGGCTTGGATAGGCATACACTTCACTGGGTGAAACACTGGATGGATGGCTGTGTCCAAAGAGTGGTGGTGACTGGAACCAGATCCAGCTGGCAGCCAGTCACAAGTGGCGTTCCCCAAGGCTCAGAACTGGGGCTACTTTTGTTTAGTATCTTTATCAATGACATGGACAAGGGAATCAAGTGCACCCTCAGTAAGTTTGCAGACGACTCTAAGTTTGGCAGGATTGTTGATCTGCCTGAGGGTAGACAGGCTCTATAGCAGGACCTGGAAAGGCTGGATTGATGGGACCTGGCAAACTGCATGAGGTTCAACAAGGTCAAGTGCTAACTCCTGCACTTGGGTCACAACAACCCCATGCAATGCTACAGGCTTGGGGAGGAGTGTCTGGAGAGCTGCCTGGAGGAGAAGGACCTGGAGGTGTTGGTAGACAGCCAGCTGAAAATGAGCCAGCAGGGTGCCCTGTTGGCCAAGAAGCCCAACAGCATCCTGGCTTGCATCAGGAATAGCGTGGCCAGCAGGAGCAGGGAAGTGATCCTGTCTCCGGCGCTGGTGAGGCTGCACGTCGAATGCTGTGTTCAGGTTTGGGCCCCTCACTACAAAAAGGACATCGAGATACTGGAGTGTGTCCAGAGAAGGGCAACAAGGTTGGTGAAGGGTTTGGAGAACAAGCCTTATGAGGAGCAGCTGGGGAAGCTGGGGTTGTTTAGTGTGGGGAAAAGGAGATTGAGGGGAGACCTTGTCATCCTCTACAACTACCTGAAAGGAGGCTGTAGTGAGGTGGGTGCTGGTCTCTTCTCTCTGGTAACTAGTGATGGGACAAGGGGTAATGGTCTCAAGTTGTACCAGGGGAGGTTTAGGGTGGATATTAGGAGGAATTTCTTTACTGAAAGGGTTGTCAAGCACTGGAACGGACTGCCCAGGTAGGTGGTTGAGTCATCTTTTAAACACCTCCAGGAATGGTGAGCAGATGTTGTGCTTAGGGACATGATCTAGTGGCAGACTTAGCAGGACTGGATCAATGATCTTAAAAGGTCTTTTCCAAGTGAGACCATCCTACGATTCTAAATTAATGAGCACCTGTATTAACAACATTAACCTACATCAGATTTTCACAACGTTAAAGAAATAGTGACAAATACTGGACTAAAAGTGAAGGTGCTTGTGTTTTCTAGTTCAATTGACTGAAAGGCAATTCACAGCGCCTAAATTTAGGGACTGGAATTTTCCGCATAAAGGTAGACTGGGTGGGGAAGACATCTCCTTTACTTTACAGGTTTCCCAATTTCTTTTCAGAATATTACTAATAAGGAGACAACACAGTAGTTCATTTCTCCTTTTTAAAAATATATAAAAATAAAGGCAAGAACAGGAATATAAAAATATTTACTGTCTCATGAACTGTCTCTTTTAGGGACAGAAGCTACACTCAGTACTCTCAACAGCTAACACAGAGCCTCAGAGCTGTAGCCCTTTTCATTAAATGCTCAAGAACAAATCAGTTACATTAATTGAAGTCGATTATTATGACTTATTACTACTTGAAAAATGGTAATATGTCTAACACATCAACAAATGGTGGTTTTACAATAAATGATCAGTATTAAGATCCTAAACTCACAGGACTCGAGTTGTTTCATACTTTTAAAAAATACTACACAGTATTCTTTCACCTGCTTATCAAGGTATGCACAAGTTTTTCCAACTGCATTCTAATTTAAGACAATCTGCTAAGAACTTTCTGAACATTTGTCTTGATTCTTCTGACATGAAAAAGCTATTAAATGAAGCTTTTCATAATACACAGTATTTCTTTCAGAATAGCCACTGCAACACAAAACTAAAGAACTGACAATAAGATGGTACAAGTGAATACAGTGTCAAGAAAAGGTTTGTAAAATAATACCATAAAAAGAAATACCTAAGTTTTATTAATAAAACTACTAAAAATTATTAAGTGAAATTGCACTCATGTTCCTTGAATATAGGAGCAAATCAAAGGTTGACTTCAAGTCAAACCAATAAGAAAAATATATATGATCTAAGACTGAAACAATTTTTTTCATATCATCTATTACCTTCAACATGGCAAAGTAATGCCAGATTGTGTCACTCTGCAGACAATAAATCACAGCCCAGAAAAGAATATCCTCGTAATGTTTCACATTGCTGCATGGTTTGTTACATGTTTCTATTTTTGAATGGCTACAAAACCAGCCATTTAATGAACTGCTTGTATAATTCCAAAATACACACCAAAAAAATCCAAGCTATGATTATAAGAAGGAGATTTAGCCTGGAAATTCTCCAAGGAGTTCTGTAAAGAATTTAGAGCCAGCATTTATGGTTTGTTGAGGGTGGATAGGGAAAATTTGGTGGTTTGTTGGTTTGGGTTTTTTTTGCACAAGTTTAAAATTGAGGCATTGTGGTCTCCAACTTCCCAACATGCACTGTACAGTGAGATCAATATAACCTCTGTTCAGCAGTGAAACAGAGAGTTTCTACCCACTGGTGGGAATATTCAACCACTCACATTTTTCTCCCCAACAATGAGCGTTCTCTAAGATTTTATTTTAACGCCTTATCTTATATCCTGCAAGATATAGGAATACTGAAAACCTTAGAGATACAGCTCAGTACTGAATAAAGACAGCATACCATGGTGGGAGGGGAGAAGATAAGTCTTGTTTTATTCACTATTGAGAGGATCTCTGAGGCTTTCATTATTTGTATTTTTAGATAAGAACATACCAATGAAAACCTGTGACCCACTCCATACTAAATAAAAACAGACTTACTGTACCTATCTCCCTGCTCCAGTGCTGACCAGAGGTGTTACTCACATTACAGGTCCAGTGAATGCTGGTTCATCTCAGCGCGAATGCAAAGTCTGTGACCATGGGTCAGCAACTTCAGGGACCTACTAAACAAACAAAAACATGGAACAGAATCTGACAATCCACTAACTCCGTGCCTGCATCTAAAGTTGAGAAGGTTTCACTGCTCACAATACTTAAGGACAAACACTTCAATTATCTTTAAAGTGATGGCAAATTATCCAGTTACCTCTTTATACTTTTCAGCAAATCTTCCAAATTTCTCTATCATTTCAGCCACAAAAATAACATCCATCTTATCAGAAAAATTTGCTGCTTCAACAGTGTAAGCCAAGAGCTGTCTCGCTGTTGCCACCGCATTAGTAAGGTTGAGCGGCATCTACATAGAGTACAAATATAAGCATTTTGAAGAAGTGAAAATTAAGTACAAGACAGAGGCAAAACTTCAGCAATTAATAAATAAGCATTTTCCCCAAAGAGGACAGCAATTCCCACAGTGATAACAATATTTTAAGTAGCCAGGGACTATCACCTTATCTGTTAGCAAAAGCATTTCCTACAAGTCAGAGAACCAGTATTTGTACCTGCAGAAACTGGGCTTTCTCCTGTTGTCCTAGAAGGGAGAGAGGTGTTGCACCAAGAGCAAAAAGACAGTACTGTGAAGTGCTTATTTTCCTATTCACCAGAGCCTAGGCACGGCAACACAAAGCTCCTAAAATATGGCATTTTGTAACAAGAGAATGCCAAAAAAAATTAAAACACATAAATGCTGTCGCATTCACTCTTGATTCTGTAATTACAGAAAGTATTTGGAAGGGAGCACACACACACAAAGACCCAATATAGACTCTCTCTATGATAAAAGCTTATAATTTCATTCCTGAAACAAGCACCATGCTGGAAAATTCTTCACTAAATAGTACACAACATCAACATGCCTGAGCTAGCAGGGACCAAAAATGGGAAACTTCACATAGTACAGTGGAAAGCTGTGCAAATGTTATCAGCTTATGTTAAGAAGCTGTTTATCCATGGTAAACCAAACTAGAGATGTTCTGTCTCTCCATCTTTCGTTGTACAGACACCTAGTCTGCCTTGTTGAATTTGCTATGTGCCACACAAGCACAACTATATATTTGTCCCTGGCTGGTCTTAGTACTTGTATGAAAATTTGAATGCAATTAATGGAAGATTTTTTATTTCAAAACACTACAAGTCATGCATTTAAAGTGTAAATAAAATTCAAAGTCCTAACACACACTGAAAAAAATGTCAACTTTCAAATTCAGATATTCTGTGTAATTGCTTTGAACATTTTCTTTAAACATTAATTTCTTTTCATCTAAAATTGTATCTGTATGTTACACAAACAAGAACAGTGAAATATAAATGTTCTTGTATAAATGTTACAAGGGTTTCACTCAATTTTAAAATTAGATCTCTACTTGATTTAAATTGCTTGGCAAAGTTCTGATGTTCAAAATGACTCACTACCTTTGTGTTCAAAGGCTCTAAAGATGCTTACAGTATTAATACATTTAATATTAATTGAAAAGAGACAATCAATTTCCGTGCAGAACGCTGCTAAAAATTCCAGAACTACTACACAGGGAGAAAGGCTCTAATGGGTAAAAACAACTCCTAAAGCCAAAATATGCCACTTCTCCCTTTAAACAAAATCAATTTGAAACCTCTATTTCAGTGTAGCATACCTGTGTACACGTATCTTTAAGTAGATAATAGGAAGTTGTCTGCTTCACACATGAAAATTATACTTCTGCTTTTCTGAAGATGCCCAATCTCATTTTAAACTTCCTAACATAAACCTGGCAACATTCTTCCACAACCTGATAACTGTCAGCTAACCAACACCAGTCACAACAGACTGAAGTGATCTAGGTTCCTGACCAGGACTCTGAAGTTGGGCTACATTTCATAGGCAGGAGTAGTGTTGAGCTCTAACAGGTCTTGCAAGAAAATGTGAATTCCCAGGTGAGGAAAAAGCAAACCAGCAGCATCAGAGCTCTTGACAAGCAAACACTCAACCTTGCTGTGTCCCACAGAGGGATCACCAGCATCATCTCCCACCTGCTAAACAGTCATTAAGCACCACTACCCTCCATTTCAGCCCTCAAACGTGTTTTTTGTGACCAAACCTTGGCACACACCTCTAGTGCTAGGAACATAAAGCAGTAGAGCACAAAAACTTAGGAGTTGGCATAATTATATCTTGGAGGAGAACAGGCAGCCCTTTCCCTTTCTCTTCCTCCCACCTTTTCTTAAACCAGTGCTCACTGGTCCTCAGGGAACCAGAGCAGGAAGATAAAAAGCTATGTCTGCATTAGCAAGTAACTCAACACAGAGGGAGCATGTCAACAACCCATCCACACAATATGCAGTTCAATGCTTTTGCCTCAAACTAGATTTAGCCCAAGTCACGGGACACTAAGCTGTCACTATGTGTAGAAATTGAAAACATTCAAAGGGCAAATATCAGCTTAGGTCCTGGTTGTCCCACCACCAGGGGCTGTGGTGCTTCCGACACGCAGTGTGCAGTTTCCTCTAAAAGAAGGTGAGCTCACACACCGAAACACTCCAAACATGTGCAACACAGGGTAATTCTACCCCGAGGTCAGACAAGCACCACAGCTGTATTGATACAAAAAACTCCACACCACACCAAAAAACCATTCTCCCATCTTTACAGTTTCACCTGCTGCATTGATGCTAGTGATCTGACAGTATGGACTGGAAAACATCAAGCTTAAACCAGAGGTTCAAAGTTTATAGAGTATTTTACAATACAGCACCTATACATACAAGGTTGGGGACATCACTGCAGAACAGTTTGTGAAAGTGTGCATTAACTAGAGATAAGCCTCAAAAGCAGTCTGGAGCTGGAAAATTTTGTTTCATAGCTAAATTTAAATTCTAGAATACTCTCTTGTATTCTGGTGAGTACTACCAGATTAGAGAAGCCTACTTAATACTCAACTACTTTCACTTCTTAACTCATCAGCCATACCAAGTCTACAAGAGGTTTACAGCAACAGAGGCAGAGTTTGATTACCCTCTGTTATCACAATGAAAATAGCTGTTCTTCAGTATAGCTTCAGCCTGTCTTGCTTCTTTATAGCATGTGGGTAGGACAGGGCATCCAGTTGACAAAAAACAACCATGGCAAGTACCATTCTTTTATTACATAAGTACACCTAAGAAAAAAGTTTTCCTTGCACTTTCAATCTGGGGCACTCAAAGTAAGTATTAAAAGTCTTCACATAAACCTACATGTTCTAGTGTTGTGCTCTGAGGGATGAGTTCATCATAATTCATCTAGACCACCAGTATTACCAGCTTAAAAGAGTGGAGAAACAGATTGTTGACTTTTTATTTCCACTAAAGAATTTGATTTTATATTAATGCACATATTACCTGATTGAACATATACAGAACTCGAGTCACATCATTTGCATACTGGCATCTGGAGTAGTCTTCTTCTGCCCAGTACCCTCCCCTGTCGCATCTGCGCCAGGCTCTTCTCTCATCCTGCGAGTTGCCAGGATATATCCCACTGCCTGCAGAGTAACGCGTACACAGCAGGTATGCTGTGATGCCTGCCAATGTTCTAGGCCACCTGGAGAGTCAAAAACAAAAATAATTTCAAAAAATCAGACAAATTTACACGGCAACTAAATAAAAGGATTAAGCACTACAACATGAAATAATAAGACACTCAAAACGAAGCATCTCTAAACTATTTCAAGGGCCACCTTAGCTTGGCTTCAGTATTTTCAAGCTGTTCAGATTTGCATACTATTAACAAAATGTGTTCTAATGCTAGCATGCTTTTTTGGAATTCTTTCATGAGGTTGCAGGTGGAGAGAAAAAAGGTGCTTATAGAATTACTAAAAACAGTTTGCAATTTTTTATTAAAAAACCCTGCCTACTTCATGAAAAATCCTCTATTAACACAATGAAAACAGTTAAATATGTAGCAGAAAGCCCCCCAGGCTTTCCACTTGTCCCATTTACATGCATCAATGTAACTTTCAAATCACTGTACTCATATCAATAATAAACTGCAGATGCAAACAGGAGACTACATTTACAGTAATTAACAAACAGTAACAGTAGTACAACCACTTTGATTTTGCAACCAAACATAATGTCAAATAGAAATTAATGGGAAAATAAAGTGTTCATAAGGTTAAGAAAGTAGAGAAGAATTCCCTTCACTCAAGGCATGTGGAACTAAGCACTTTTAAAGAAGATGTCTAACATTCTCTCAACTTTCTCCTCTGCAATTTTAGTGCATATTTTATCTGTATAACATATACACAGATGAAATAAACAATAAACACATTCAGAAAACTAAACTGCAATACACCTTTAGTGCACCAATCATTCACGAGACCAGAACTGATCCAAAGAAAACATAATAGAAGAAAACCACATGTGAATTAAGCAGTAGTGCTGAGAAGGGAGGACAGGGCCAAGGAAAGCCAACAAGTCTGCCTGCCCCTGCTCCCAGCCATCTCCCCCGTTAAGATACACATTTATTCAGAACGCTAACAAAGTTTAAAAGCAGAGCACATACATACCTAAATTGCAGAATGCTAAGTATCTCAAATCCAGTAACCCAATATATAAGGTTTAACTAAAACTGAGAGCAAAAAAGACCTTCATTTGATCATCCCAGGCTTTCTGTACCATAAGTCAAGTTTCTTGAACAGCCTTTACAACTAACACACTTCTTCTCAGTTTTAAATATTTCAAAGCACCTTACCCAAAGCAGCTGGCTCCAAAAATTGATATGGTCAAACAAAAAACTGTTAGGTTAGATTACACTATGATTTAAAGTTTGCTTTTATATCTGGACTGGGTTTCAGTAAATAGTTGTTTACTCACTAACATCATCTAAAGTAAGAGATGCTCATCACATACCTGTATTAGCAAAAAAAAAAAATAAAATTCTGTGTTTGCAGGAGGATAGAGTAATAATGTTCCATTTCAGGAAACTGAAATTTAAGTAATATTGCCAAAGCAGAGAAACTGAACATGTCAGCTCTTTTTACCTTCCACATTCATCAGTTAAGTAACTTCTTCTACTGAAGACACTGGAATCTATCATAGTTCCTTTCCAAAGAAAAGAACAACTCCAGGGATGGACCAAGGCAAAAGGCTACACTTTTCAGTTATAATAAATTGCGCAAGACATTAATCTCTTGGGGTATACTGAAAGTCTTCTCTATCCCAAACTCCTATTTATTCCTAATCAGATCCAACAGAACAATTTTGGTATGTTCAGTAATGGAATCTTGGAAAGACTCTTACTTCAGGCCATTTTTGCAGATTATTTACGTTTGGGAAACAAGCAACTCAAACCTAGCTGCTGGTGGCATCTTTAAAATGCGCAGGTCATGGCAACAACCTTAAAAGAATTCAAAGTCAGTAAGGAATCTAATGGAAAAAACTCGACAATAAATAGAACAAACCAAAATAGAAATCAAAGGCTAATATTTTACTACCTTTTACAACAGCTTTAGCATTACAAGACAGTTCTCCATATTGTAGTGGCATCATTTAGTTAAGAAATGGAGACATATTAATATGCCCATCACCATAGTATTTGAACACTAGAAAAGACAGAAGATAGTTTGGGTATCATAGCAGAGATTCATCCAGTCTAGCAAATATGCATACAATTATATTCAAAGCCTCAGGAAACACCTCAGGAAATTAACATAAGTGTTACCATTTTGACTGTAACTAAAAGAAACTCTTATACCAGAATTGGCGGCAAGGAAGGTGGTTAAAAGAAAGAAGCAAAAAAGATAAAGAAAGAATTAGCACAGTTTTTTAATGCCAGGAATTCTATACAGGCATTTTAGAGAATGTAAATTAATTCAAAGAACAGCTACAGAGTCTGCAATGGTAATGTAAATTATTTACCATCTTTTCTCACATATAGAAGAAAAGCCAGCAGAAATGAAAAAAAGTCTTCCTTAGAAAAAACACAACAGCCTTTGTTGAACTGCAGCTATCCCAGTAGTCTACCTTAGTGCAACATTACATGCACCCCAGCATGCTAACAAAAACATCACTTTGGATCATGTCTGGCCAACTCTAATCATGGACAGAGCAAGGTCTGAATCTGCTGGGAAGGGAGGAAGGAGTAAGGGGATACAATACATGCAAAGGTATCAAAGTCTCTGGAATTTCTGCATGGACAGATCAAAATAAAGTCCGACCAACACAGACTGGAGAAAAACAAGTACAAAGATGAGCTACTTCTATGCTCCCACTTCCTATGGATATATAATAAGTCTTCAGAGAGCGAAGCCTAAAAGAAAAACAAGCAGATGAGGACAACAAATCAGCTGGCACAGCTGTTAGAAAGCATACAGGGCCACAAAATACCTTGCATAATACACCCAAACCTCAGCTTCCAGAATGCAGAATCAGGTTTCCAGAAACACTGATGCTGGAATGCCACTGCATCATTTCCAAAGCAACTCTGTCAACACTGAAACTTTTATATTAAGTTTTCCACATCAAAGATGCCAATTTGAAAGGAATAACTGTCTCTGTTTTTACGGTTTTCTAAAAGTTGTACTTTTTCAAAAGCATTTTAAGTGAAGTGTGGTCAGCCCAGTTTTGACTGTATCGCCTTACAGACCAAGTGCCAC
>NW_010170102.1:155627-170859 GCF_000695765.1 Mesitornis unicolor | reverse complement strand
AATCCCTAACGTTCTGTGATTCTGTAATTTCAGACAGTCTTACAGAGAGTAAGTACACTATGGATCATATTAGGAGATTTTAGAGGTGTGCATCAGAAAGGCTTTTGGGCACGCCTCTTCTCTCTTTCTCAGAAGTATGATATTTTTAAAAATACATATATACATTATAAAAGGCAGTACATCATATATATTTGGAAAGATATCCTATTTCTGTAAATGGCAGATCCAGTTGTTTTGTGTGATGATGTACAGCTGCAGCCTGTGTCTAGGCTTGAACTGTGTCAGGACGCATCACCCAGCTACTGTTGGTGGTATAGTGGCAACGTATAGCTGGATGGCTGATGTAGCACACGCAACCTGTCACCTGCTCCAGGCCCACTCTGGAGAGAGGCCTTGTGCATATTTTTTTTTGTCATACAAGGTGCTTAATCGAGGAATTTTCACTAAGGAGAAGATAGAATAATTGAGTCCAAAATAGTCTTTCAGAGAATTTCAGTCCCAGGTACATAAAATTATTGGAACTGACCTCAATTCCTACACCATAATCATCTTGGAGAAGCCAAGAGGAGAGCCAAAATGATCTGGCTGTAAGAGCAGCCTCCATTTCTGCTACTATTGGAAATAGAATTAGTTGTCTATATTAATAAACTGTATTACTTAACATCTCTTACCACTGCTCTTGATGACTGCTCTTAACACCTGTGGCAAAATGTATATTAATACAAATTACTTTTGATTAAAACCATTATTACTTCAGCACAAAAAGGAAGGGGGTGGTAGAAAGGTACGTTCTCTTTTTAAATATTTAAATACTCATTATACCAAAGTGATACAAATTACTGGCTGACTGACAACTTGCTAATAATAGCTTCAAAATGCAAATAGAGCTATTATTCCAATTGCCACTAATTGGAACTCCTTTGGTAGCCTGGGAGGGCAGGGCAGGAAGGTTTGATTGTTTCCTCCAGCTGAAATTGGGCTGGTGAGGAAGCATGAGGAAGATATGCCATGGATAAACACGTTGTGGACATCAAAATTCATTATATTTCAAAAATATGTTCTGAAGTGCTGTCTTCTGCTCATGTGCAATACTGGTAAAGTTTGCTGGTTCCCTGGGCTGGGCCCACTCACGTCTGTCTGGCACAGGCCCTTCCTGGGCTGAGTTGGCACCACAGAGATCCAAGCTGCAAATGTTCAGGCCCCACAAAAGAGCTACAGTGTCTTCTGTGAATTATAAAACTTCATTGCCTTAAAATCCAGTGAATTATAAAAATTCTCACTGCTGGTAGCCAAAAAGCCTGTGCAGCAGGGTGACTCTGTGCAGAGCGGGTGTCTGGGAATTTTGAGCTGTATAGGCCCTAAGTCAGTACGAGTTTTTCACACAGCAGTACCTCCGCAGATGGCAGAGGTGCCCATCAGAGGATCACTGTCCCTTGACAGCATTCACATTGCATAGCAGAGAGGTCCATATGTCGGATGTCGCCAGTTACTTTCAAAACGGGAGAGATGGCTTCTGAGGTTAAGATGAGACAGCTGTTGTGACACCCCTGCCTTGCTCTCCTGGATGACAGGCTGTTAGATCTCTGTTAGTTACTCTCTAGCTTTTTATTTTCTTAGCAACCAGGAGCTTTTGTTGCCCGTGGTTCTTCACCCTAAATAATCCTTCCTGTCCCCTCTTCCACAGAAGTAGCAATAACACCAGGGTTAGAAATCATACTGAGGTCAAGGATACGGTGTGGGGCATGCCAATGCTCATGGTGGTATCTAAGCAAATTAATTTGGGATCTCCTCTAGTAGGCTATATTGTCATCAAATAAATGGGGCCTTTCTAAATCTTGGGCTCATTACAACTTATTGTTCTTGCTCCTTGCCCATTCCCCCTGTGCCTCAGCTTTTATTTAAATACCCATCCTTTATCTCCAAGGAGGTTTGGAGACAAACTACCTTCTTTGTTTAAGCTATAAAAACCCAAATCAAAATCAGCTGCACTGCAGGTTGGGTGAATACTAGAAATATGTTTCGCAATATCTATCTGTATTACACCATCTCCACTTAAGTAAGGCATCTGTGAAAAATAAGCTGTGGAGTGGAGGACTGAGAAATGCCATGACGTTCTTTGGGGGATTGAAACTCAGCTCCGCTGAGCAGGCAACATGTCAAGGAGAAAAACAACGCCTCAGAGGACTGGATGCAAATAGGCCCTGTGCCTTCACTGCTCCTGTAACATGTCACTGAGCTGAGCAGATTTTTGTTTGGAGAGATGAGCAGAGCTGGGGCTGAGACATATGTTAGCAGGCTGATGGCACTGCTCATCCTGGTTACGTCACCCTGTGCTCCAGGGGGATGTCCACAAAGCAGAGCCCCAGACAGGCCAGTCATGTACCAGGCAGGAGCTGAGAGGGGAAAAAGTACCTAATGTAGAAGTGAACTGGTTGACTAGTTAATATTGACGTATACTGTGATAGGTTGAACGCTGATTTTTATGGAATGCCTCAGGTTTGGAAGAAGGAATAAAGCTCAGCTACCTGGCATGCAGCTGGGCAGAGTGTGGCTGCCTGTGAGTACAGGAACAAACCTAGTCTTGCTTTTGAGAGCTTGCTGAAAGGCAGCTGAAATCACTGTAAGATTCTTGTGTGGTCCAAAAGGCAAAGTTTTCTCTTTTCAAGCTTAACTGTTGTGCTTTATGGTTAGGGTAAGAAGCATCATCTTTCAGTGCTTTAGTGTGTAAAGACAGTAAGTTGGATCAAATGTAACATTGCTCCATATAGATAGAAACAACATAAAATATGAATTATGATCTCAAGGTCTCTTGGACTCCCTGTATCATCTAAATAGTACTTGTGGAGGATGCTAGGTTACAGGAATTTTGTTCAGATATCTCAGCATGATTTATTTATTTTTTAATCACACCTCCTTCACTGTTAAAGAATTAACTGGTTTCAGGCTGATAATCCAGAGTTTTGTGCAGGTATTTTTGCTCTGGTGCAGAGCACAGCTGAAACAGCTGGAGCTGTCAGACAGTTCTCCTGTTGTGTTTAAAATGAAGCATGGCTTACTGCCCCAGCTTGAAATACAAAAGATAAATGCAGTAAGTAGCTCTCTGTAGAAATGGAACTGTCCTCTACAAAAACGTTTTACTGAAATAGTCTATTATGCGATTATTGTAGTGTAATTTTCTTAATCATCATGGCCAAAATGAACTTTTAATAATTTTGTTCATTATTTTCTTCATAAATACACTTCTTTTTGAAATCTTTTGCTCCATGGAATTATGAAGAGGTATTTGCATTAATTTCCTATGCCTCTTCAGTTTTGTTACCATTCTTCTTCTCTTAGCATGTAAATGACTGATTAGAGGCACTTATGAGATAATGAAAGAGTTTAAATATGCAAATATTTTTCAATGATGACCTGGCTCTAAAAGACTTCTTTGGAGGGAATGAGAGATGCCTACATTATTCCATTGAATCACAGTTGCCCTGGCACAGCAATATTTGCAGCCCTCCAACTAGCTGATAACTCCTCGCCACTAATTTTGCAGTGCCAAAGGACAGATCACACAGGCATAGAGCCTGGCACGGGTGTGGGATACAAAAATGTCATGTGGAGTAAATACCTTCCCTATCGCCGCCTGTGCTTGTCACATATTGCCTTTATTTCTGTGTGCACACGCATGCTAAGGGCCAATGGCTGGAAAAACGTGTGGTTTTGCGTGGGAGGCATTCCGCTGCTCAGCCGAGTGTGATGGGAAAGGACACACGACTGGAGGTGCCGCTTTCTGTCAGGGTCTGCTGGAAAGCGCTGCTGCTGCAGCTGGGAACCTGCATGGCAGCAAGCCTGCTCTCAGCCTGCCACTAAACTTTCAGGATTCATCTGCTGGTGGCTGTGTTGCTTTAATACAGACACACGTGGTGAGGCTTCACCTCAGCCAGCTCGACAGAAAGAGCCTGGAGCTGAGATCATTACAGTTTTGTAGAAAATGGGTGTTATACAGGGACATCAGCAGGTTTTAAGAACTGGATAAGAAATGGGTAGGTGGCACCCAGCACAAATTCAGGATTAATATTTTTATTGTTATGTTGCTGATGACAGAATATTAGCTTCTGCCTCTAAAGCACTGGCTGACATCTGCTAAACCCTGAGAAGCCGCCTCAGAGGGGACATCTGCTGCAGAGTGGCAAAGGGGCTGGAAAGGGAACTATTTTGACCTTGGAGACACCAGGAGCCAAGGAAGAGGAGTTCTGCTTCCTGTAGTGCTGAGTTTCGGCATATAAAGAGGTGCCTTTGCATACAATGCTAAGCAAAAAGCGGAGCAAGATAAAGGATTAATTTTTGGTTTGAACACAAGAAAAAGTGACAGGTAAATAACAAAGTTTAGTTTTATCTGAAATTATAACTTTTACTCAACAAACATAAATGGATGGCTCTATCCAGCATACTCTGTAACATGTGTCTTTCTACTGAAGGCATATCTTTAATCTAAATCTTGGGATTTTTTATTGGCTTATTTTAATTGTATCTATTTTAGATATGTCTGAAGGAATCAACATAAAAAACAAAGCATAGGAGGTATCAATCACGACTTTCAATTGAGTTACCTTAAAACAACATCGCAACCACGCAAAGGCCTTTTTTGTTTCCATTATAACTTTGATCTCCTTTGCTCTTTGGAGACAAAAAAAGAAACATTCATGAACATTTTAGTAGAGTAGGGCTTGGAAGAAATATTGAGCTTTAGAAATTTTCCATAATCACCCTTAAATGCTACAACAGCTGCCTCAGCAGGACCAAACGCTTAAAGTGTGTCTTTGGGGGCATCATGTTTATTAAATCTTTTTAGGTGTGTATAAAAGGTGCAACGATACGAGAGAAATAGATTCTGACTGCTGCTCTGACTCACTAAGGGTGTTGCTTCTCTGCAGTACCTTGTGTTTCCAACCATAGTTTTCGTGGTGAAATCTGGTTGAGAGAGGGGGGCTATGGCTGCTGGACAGTGCTGGTGGTCCCTTCCCAACAGTTTCCTTTAAGAAAGAACTTGTGTGAGTCTTCTCAAGAAAATGGTATCATGACATCATGTAACAAATTACACTTTTTAAAAATTTGTCTTTTTTGTTTGTTGTTTGCTTGTTTTTGTTTAATCAAAGAGCCTGTGGTTTGGCTGCTCTGAATCTCACAAAGCTGAAATATCACATTCAGATGAAGTTGCTAATTTCTAGTATAAACAGAAATAACACCTCTCTTTTACTTCCTGCAGGGCCTGTTCCTTAGCATAAACGTGTGAATTAAAAACAAATAGGTAATAAAGAGGAAAGAAGCAATACTCTATGACAGCTCCTGCACCCTTTATCTGTGACAGGAAGGGGAAAACTGTCTTTCCAATTCTGAGAGTTGACCAAATATTTGAAAGTTCAAAGCAGAAGTCTTCCTGAAAAGCATGGAGAAAATAATCACTTTTGAGTGAAGACAGACTTTTACTGTAACAATTTTTATGTGAAATGTCTTTTTCCTGTTGTTGGGACCTCTCTGTGCACTCAGATCATATGCTATGATGATGAAGCCATTAACAGAATAACAAGGTGCCGATGAAAATTGCGAAGCAAACGCAGGGCCAGCTCTCCCTTGGGTTTCAATGGTAAGGGATATCTTCTGTAATGCAGAAATTATTATACAGAATAAAGTTTCAGTGTTCTGTGAAACTGCAGAGAAAAGAAGTAATTGACACAAGGTTACACTTTTCCCTCTGAGGACAGTGTTTTGATGATTTTGAGAATCTGTGACTGAGTTCAAGCATACAAACATGGAGAACTGACAGTCCTAGGCACTCATTTGTTGTTGGTTTTGGAGGACTTTTTTGGGTTTAGTGGTTTGGTTTGGTTTGGAGTTTTTTGTTTGTTTGGTTTGGGGTTCTTTTTGGGGTGGGAGTTTAAGCATATATTAAAACTATAAAAAATTTTATATAACACTGTACCTGGAATTTCTCATTTCTGAATAATTTAAAAACTTTCTTCTTAACCTACTCTCTGGAAACTGTATTTCTTTTTCAGTGTAAAATGTGAGACTCTGATATAATCAAATGATTATATGTGATAATCCAGGCCATGGTGCCTGTGGAAAACATTGGAGAAGTACAAATGTGGCAGCACTGCCCTGATGCTGGTCATCTTTCTCAAGTTGTCTCTTGAACAATTTTTTTAAAGAACTAGCATTAAGAGTTATAAAACAATAATTTTACTTGGCAAAGGAAAAATGAGTAAGAGGCTCCTAACCTCTTTGGCTAGGTAGTTCACCTATAAAATCTACTAGTGTTAAATAAATATCTTTGAAATATGCTAATAATATCATATCAATACTGAAGAAAGTCTGTTTGAGCCACAGTATGTAGTGGGCTCATTGGTTTGTGCTCAGCACAAGCACTTCCTTATGAGAGGCAAAGTAAATTCATCCTTTTGGTATCTGGTATTGTTTTGTTTGGAAGTTTTAATCTTCTGTTCTGCAGCAAAGCTCTTTTTTTGCTAAAAGCTGTAAGCTATCTGAGCTAGAAAGTGCTCCAACCCAAATCTGTTCTGCCATTGTAACGGTAAATGCTGGATGAGATTTGTGTTTCATATTGAGGGCAATAAATCATCTCCTCTGCAGCGCAGGTAGCTGTATATTTTAGATGCAGCAATACCTGCAGTGATGGTAAAATAAATGTTTCTTTAGAAAATACTTGAAAAGATAAGTGAATAAACTCTTCTTGGGCTCACAGCTCTGAATAGAGGCAAGTGCTTTAAAACTAGGTTTGTATATTTAATCCAGTTACAGTGGTGATTGATGCCATGGCAAGGAAAGGGAGGCATAACTGCTACTGACACAGCCAGGTGCATGGGACAGAGGATGATATGCTTCTCTGCCAGAAATTCAGCTCCTCTTCCTCTTCCTTGACTGTCGAAGGCTGCAGCTTGGGGAGCGTTTCCCAGATGGTTGGAGAAGGGTTCTTTTAATGGAGCTGGAGAGTGTTGGGAGGACCGTTCCTGTCTGCTGCAGGTATTGCCAACCTAGATCCCCTCTCTTTCGCTAGCTCATGCCCTGTGACCCTTCCAGTAACTGTGTGCATAGAAAAGAGTAAAGGGGAAAATGTTTTGTGCAGTTCTACCTTATTTTCCAGATTATTTTCATAAGACAAGGCCATTCAAACCAGCAGCTGGTGTGGCACCAGGACCTACAGCACTAGGTCCCATGGCCCAGAGCTCCTTGGTGGGACTATGCCATGGTCCCACAGCACTGCTGCAGAGGGCTGTCCGGCCACCTCGCCCCAGCTCTGCCAAACTCCACCTGCTGCCCAGCCCTTTACCTTTTGGTGGCAGACAGCATAAAGTTGCACTGAAACCGAATCAGTTTTGCTGGGCTGTCCCAAAGGTCTTATTTTTTAATAAATGCAGCATTTATATTTCTGGGTCTAGCCCCAGTGCCCCATAATCCATCACAGGGTGGTATCTGAAAAATATAATATTTTCAGAAAATGAAACATCATACAACATTATTTCTGCAGCCATGTGGTATACTTCTATTAAAATAAACTCAAGTGTATAAGTACATCATATGAACCATAAAAAAGCCAAATAGCTAAATGCATATGCAAAATTTTTCATCTCCAAACAGCTAACTACAGGTATAGGCAAAATATCTCTAAAAATATCTCTTTTCCATCACACTGAAAACTTCATTTCTCAGTTGTACCCATCATATAAGTTAACAGACACAAATATAGCCTATTTTTCACACAGATATGCAGAAAATCTGTCACCATTGTTTGACTCCCTACCAACAGGATTTCACTTTTAACTTTTGCTTTTAAATGCAGTCTTAATGCATCCACATTGTATGTGTGCATTCTTTCAGTAATGAATGTGTATCTTCTCCACACAAGATTTGATTCCAGAGGGTATTGCTTGAATTTTAATGCTTTGGTACATTGGATTACAATGTGTGTATTGTTTTCTGAGCATTATAACAGTGAAAATAAAAAGCATTTCTATGTGCCAAAATTGAACGGCTGTGATTAAAGGTGTTCTTTTGTTGCTCAGTGAGGTGTTTTCAATACAAGCCAGTTATTGCAGAAAGCAATGTTGGAAGTGTATTGGCATATGTTGGTGTGGGTAAGACTTTTAACTCTGTTACAGCCGTGCTTATAAAAGAGCAATGTAAGAAATGGTTTAGATAGGTTATTTTTTTAGGAAGAAAAGTTTTTTGGTTGGTTTTGGTTTTTGGTTTTTGGTTTTTGGTTTTTTTTAATTTGCCAGGCACTTTCTTAACATTTAGCCCTATCCTCTATAGTTCTTCTGAAGTTTCTTAGCACTTACCTAGCACTGTGTGGAAGTGGCTGACTGGGTACAGGGTGTGCATGGCATTTGCAGCTCAGCCGCCATCGTTACCTTTGGCCAAGCCCCTTCACCTTTCTTGGCTGCCTGCCCCAAGGCTTCTGGGAGAGCATGAAGACCTGTGATAGATGAAGAGTTTGGCTCTTTAGCAGTCCGTTCATGTTTCATTTCTTCTATACACAGCAAGTGGTGATATTGTTTAATTTAGAGCTGGACATAGAAAGCAAGAGGTGATGTTTGTTGCACACGCTCTGTGTACCTCTCTAAAAAGGAGTTTCTGAGCTGATGAGTTACTGGTTTATTCTGACAGAAACCAGATATCTATCAAGGATGGAGCAGTGATAATTTTTAATGAATATCATAATGAATTTCATATAGCCCAGATGCCTCTCCTGTTGACAAATGTTTCAGTTTCAGCTTTTTCAAAAACATTAAAAGAATAATGCGAAGACAGTCTGTTTGTCTTCCCTGGAATATGTAGATAGCTTTGAAGACATTCATATGCTTAATTAAAAAAAAAAATTAATTCCCTACTCTTCCAGTAACAACTGTTTTCTGTAAAGGGAAGTGAGCCATTTTGGAGGTAGCATGAGGACACAGCACTGTACCCGGAGTTGCAGACAACTGCATCCTGACACAGCACAGCTCCAGGGAAGGAACTACTGTGCACTCTTGTCCCGGCGCTCCGGGAGGTGCTTGTTAACACAGTCTGCAATACTGTAGCTAAGGGAACTGTTCAGGCTCATCATGGAAAAAATTGGTCATTACCAAAGTTTGCAATGGGACTTGCTTGGTGCCTCTTTATGCTAGAGCAGTTATCCAAGCTGTAGTTTAAGAAGATACAGGGACAAAGCCTGCATTTCAATAATGGCCCTTGGTAGCTCCAAAGGAGCTGCTACTGGCAAACTCTGAATAAATAACATTTCCAAGAATTTATTTTATAATTTAAAAAAATCTCTTGGTGTTATTCTGCTCTAGCTAATGATGGCTGGGGGCTGGGTTCCTCACAAAAATCTCCATGCTCAGACATTTCCAGATTCTTCATTTTATTTTGTTTAGGACCATACTGAAAAATACCAGCCTCCTGATGTGAACACATCAAGTGCCTCACTCATGGCAGCCAAGTGGGAAAGCACTGCAGAGTCCAAGCTCCCCTGGTGAGGTGCGTAGGGGGCCCAGACCTCCTCCTCAGGCTCCCCAGTTCAAGTGTGCTATGGCTGTGGCTCCCCAAGGCAAGTCTGGCTGCATCTGCACCATGGAGGACCAGTTGCCATCCAACAACAGAGAGATGGAGATGATGGATGGAAATGATGGTCCTCGGGGTCACGTTTGGGCATGGCAGGCTGCTGAGAGCCTGGCTTTAGCATTCCCTATCTGGTGGATGGGGAGTGCCTGTGTGTGGGGGGAAGACGGAGCCTGCCAGAAGAGCAGCTGCCTGTCATGATGCATGATGTATTTCTGGGGGAAAAGAGAAGCAAAAAGGGGGCAGAGCATGTTGGAAGTGGGCTGTGTGCCTGTAGCACATCCCCAGTGGGAACAATTACCAGCATCACCCTGGGTTTACTCTCTGTGCTGATTCCCTAGAAAGATTTTTATTGCTTTATTTAAAGCTTACTTGCATTGCACTGACAGATACCCTTGCTGCAGTGTTATCGATTAGCTCACACAGCCTGAGGGTTGTCAGGCTGTTGCCATCAAAAAAGAGCTAAGTCTGTGTCATGATCATGGCCGGCTGTTGCAGAAAAGCAAAAGCCTCTCCAAAGCCTGCAGTGGAGCTGGAGGGCTGGCATAACCCAGCCATCCAAGTTGTGAGTTGCCCAGGGCTGCTAGCAGTGCTGTCCAACACATAAAAGTCTTCAAAAGCCAAAAAAAGCCTCAAAAGGAAAATTAAAGACCATAGAAATGATGAAAATGTTTCTTTGAGGTGGTCAATAATGTATAGACTATATCACTTACTGCTAAAAGCTGAAAAAGGATAAGAGAGTAAGAATTCCTGTTTGAGTCTCCAGGACCCCAGGATGAGTGTGGGGACAAATGTTTGGGCTAGGAGGGTGACAGGAGCGAGCCTGCAGTGGCAACAGGCAGTGCTGGGCTGAATGACTGCAGATGTGTGCAGTTCCTGTGCCTTCACATTATACATCATCTCCCATATCCTGGGCTGCATCAAAAGAAATGTGGCCAGCAGGTCCAGGGAGGTCATTCTGCCCCTCCACTTTGCTCTGGTGAGACCTCACATGCAGTACTGCATCCAGCTTTGGAATTCTCAACAGAAGAAGGACATGGACCTGCTGGAGCGGGTCCAAGGGGTCATGGAAATGTAAGGACTGGAAACACCTTCCCTATGAAGAAAATCTGACAGTTGTTTTTGTTATTCAACCTGGAGAACAGAAAGCTCTGGAGGGACCTTATTGTGGCCACCTTATATTTTTTATCAAGGCCTGTAGAGACAGGATGAGGGGCAATGGTTTTTGAACTGAAAGAGGTTAAGTGTAGAATGTACATAAGGAAGAAATTCTTTACTGTGAGGGTGGTGAGACACTGGAACAGGTTGCTCAGGGAAGCTGTGGATGCCCCCTCCCTGGAAGTGTTCAAGGCCAGGTTGGACAGGGCTTTGGGCAACCTGATCTAGTGGGAGGTGTCCCTGCCTGTGGCTGGGGAGTTGGACTGGATGAGCTTTAAGGTCCCTCCCAACCCAAACCATTCCATTATTCTATGGTTTTACCAGAAAATTCAGTTCCAACCCTTTGCTGGATGCTGTTAACTAATAGTCCCAGCCCTGTGCTGTCCTCCAAACATTTAAAGCCCACTCTGTCTTGCACGGCTTTCTCTTGGTGCAAATATGTTTTCAGTGGTTTCTTATTCAGGGCAGTTTTTGAGATGCACAGTCTGCAGGGAGTGAGCAATAAGGCTTTTACTTTCCTCTCCGTGTCTCACAATTCAGCGCCCATGGGCTGTGAGCTCTGGGAGTACAGTGGACCTCCAGGTGCAGGGAACAGCATTTTAAAGCTTACTCTTTCTTTTACCCTTCGCTGAGCATTATTTGGCATGCATTCCCACAGCCCTTTTGCCATGTTGTTAGCCCAGCAATCAGCTTCCCCCCTTCATTGAGCTCAGTGGGAGCCAATACAGAAGTTTATTAGTCTGAAAATTAGCCCTGGCAAGACACAGGGCTGGCAGAGCACCAGTAAAACCACTGTGTCTCAAACAAACATGGTCCCCATTGCAAGTCTGCCTCACCTCAGTTTTCCCACCAAGCAGCCCCCCCACCTCGCTAGAGCTGTCTCCTACTTAGCTAGAAGTCAAGTCTATCTGAAGCAATGGCAAGCTTAGGTGCTGCTCCTAACCTAGCAGGAGGGAGGTCCTTCGCCTACCCACTCTTAATGGGTGCAGTTGTGGGGATGCCTCAGGTAAACTTGAAGGTTGCTAAGTTCACTTCCAAAATGGAAAACAGCAATGAGCTGATTACTTTGTGTTACTTATTTTGAAATTTGGTTTGTGTATGCTGGCTGTTTTCACTCCTCATTCATCTGTGATGAAAGCTCATATGATAGATTCAAACAGACAAGTATGGCTTTTAGCAGGTAGAAAGAGTACACATCTCCAGATGCCTTATCATGTCTTGAGATGTATGGAGTATTTTGGGACTGTCCTGGAAATATAGTAACCAGACATTTTAATTAAAAAGATAATTACATTCACTTTTTTTTTCTTATATTGCATGGATTCAAGCCAACAGGTGCTTTTGTTGTGAATCTGAGGGCCAGAATTTATTGAAAGGCTGACTGTCAAATAATAAACCCACAATAGTGGATGAATTCCAAAGCAATTTATTCCAGTTGAAGCTGGGGAGTACATCAGGCTCTCTTCATTCAGTCAATACACTTCTTGATTTCCATCAGATTTGGGATGGATGGCACCTTGTTTGACCTGGAGCAATCCCGGGAATGCCTGTGTCCAGTAGCAAATCCCGGAAACATTGGCCAAACCCCCAGTAGGAGGCTCACAGCCTCCCTGCAAAAGGAAGTAATTAATTTCATATCTTCTTCTTAGTCTCAGACCACTATCTCTTGGATCCAAGTCTCGTTCTGGACCAACATGAGAAATAACTCCATCACTATCACCGAAGAAAGTATGTTGCAAAATCCCCAGAGGAGTTTTTATTTAAAATGCTACTATCATAAAATTCCAGACTATGAAATTAAGACCTTGGATTCCCATTCAAACCTTACCACCCACCCCCTTGTTTTTAAAATATATAGATACATAATCACAAAACATAAAACATGCTGCAATGATACAAATATATTTTTGATATGGAAATTACAGTACATTATAAACCATGAAAACAAATTGAGGCACTAGACTGTACATTAGCTCTGTTCTGCACTGGTTGTGAAGCAGATAGACTTGCTTTCAATGAACAAAAGAATATTTTCTTTGTTTAGTGAACATAACTTTACGGGTCATATCAAATGATGTGCTTTGTTGTGAGACATCACCAGGGTTTCTGGTCCTTTCAGAACCACATGGCACCTACACAACATGTATCACTGCCACAATATGAAAAATAATAATTTTATTGAATGTACAACTCAAAAAAACCCCAAAACCCCATCAGTTATTTTTAAATAAATAATTATTCCATACAGTTGTTAGTTTATATTACACTGCATTGGCCATTGAAACAAATGAAGTTTAATAAATAATGGACGGGACTGTCTCATTTACGCCTCCGTTCATAGTTCTGTGCTATGCTCCTTTCAGAGGATCCTGCAAAAGATGAAGCAGAATGAAGGACACGGTGCAGCCTTGTGTAAACCCCAGCAGCACAAGGAAACGTTGCAGACCTGGAGCCTGCTGGGTCACCGTCAAACCCGTCAGAGTGTTTGAACCCAAGATGAGGGCTCCCTGACCAACCCTGAGCTGCTCTGGTTTGGTTTTACCCCTCAGACCACACTGTCCTCCAGGAGGCTGAAGGTCTGAGCAGGGCTTTTGACCTCTCCTCTGTTGAGCTGTTTGAAGCACCATTAACTCAGAGCCTCTTTACCTCCCAGTAAACATCTAACTGATGGGATCTGACTGCTCAGATCAATCTGGGGGTAGAGGCTTTCTGCATCGACATTGCCACCTTCTGTTCTGCACAGCCAGCTCTTTGCCAGGTTTAAACCCTCTCTGTCCCCAAGCCCTCTGCACAGTGATGCCTTTTACTAAAAGTCTCAGACTGCCCTGTGGACCAATTGCAGCCTGAAATAGTCTTCAGTAACACATTTAGCAACTAATAGCAGTAGATCTCTCCTTCTTGCTCTTTTAAAATGAGAAGGAAACCTCAAGAGCCCTTCTTGGGCAGAGCCTAACGATAGGGTGACAGAGCTGGTCACCAGAGTCATCCTTGCTTTGTCTCCGAAGGGTGGATTGCTTTCACAGAGTGTACACATGCCTGACTATTGCATGCAAAGACACAGCTGGTTTGGGAAGATTCAGCACTTCATCCTGCAGGGAGCTGGCATTTTGGATCAGTAAGTTTTAAATTAGGAAGACTTCCATTTTCACCAGGCTCAATGCAAAATGAGTTGATCTTTCTTTCTCAATAGGAATTGTTATGGTAACTTTACCATACGTGTGACTGTTTTCTGGCTCCCACCTGGAGCATTCATCTGACAGACTGCACAGCCGGGACACAGCCAGTGTCAGACCCCAAACAGGGACTGAGACATCAGCAGCCCGTTACCCTGCTTTGTCACACCAGGCTTTAAATCACCACCGCTCTCACATCCAGCTGTGGGCGGTGTAAACTCCTACACATTGCCAGGGGACTCCGGGGCTTTCTGGAGAAGAAGAAAACCATGGTACCAAGGCATGGCACCAAGTAAAGTTCCTGCCCAGGGCAGCCATAGCACACACTCCTCATCTTGCTTTGATGACACAATCCTTAGGACCTATCTCTCCTCCAGAGGAGCTGAAGAAACTGCTTACCATTTTCCTCTCAGGGAATTGAGCAGAAAAGTTCTAGTTTTACCTATAAGGCAGGTGTTACATAGCCTGACAGGATAAAACTTTGTTATTCCCCTTTATTACAAATGCTACATATCAGTATCCCGACTATATCAGCAATTTTGAAGTGAGGGCAATCAAATCTTTACCTATTTTAAGCATTTGCTGTGTTTTACATTCTCATATTAATGTAAATGTAATCCCAGTGGAAACCAAACCCAATTTCTTACTTCCAGGCTATTTACTTTTGTGATAGCAGATATATTTACAGGTATTATGCATTTAATAGCTATTGCCACCACAGATAAATTATACGAAGTTATTCATGATACATGACAATTTGCAAACTGATACACAGAGCAATATTACTAGTCTGAATGGGGTTTAATTGAAAATAAAAGTTACTGACAACCATAATTGCAGAATATAGATCACAGCGTGTATCCACATAATCTAAAGGTGTCAGCTAGTAATTTAACTTTTATCATCCATTTAACAAAACAGTGAGAACTATTTCAGAGGCATGAAATACGCATTAGGTTTTTGGAGGTTTTTTTTAATTCCTTTTCTAGGGAATTAACTGACAATTTATCTTTCACAGTGAGGGATTACATCATGACAGCTCTATAGCACAAGGAAGGTAGTACTGGTAGTCTGCAGTTGCCCACAGGGGTTGTGCTCATGAGGGAGAAGGATTCTGCCCTATATGGATGCTATGGGAAAATAACAAAAAAAAATCACATTTTCAGTTCAAAGCTTCAAATTTTCTTTTGTTTTGGTTGGTTGGGGTTTTTTTTAAGTAAAATGAAAATATGGAGGAGGCTGGGAATGTTTAACTGCTGCTTCTGCAGAACGAGGTGGTGTTAATGACAGATCTCTGC
>NW_010170102.1:151089-155596 GCF_000695765.1 Mesitornis unicolor | reverse complement strand
CTGCTGAAGTTTGAGGAAGAGAGTGGTCTGCTGAGACAATGAGGGTGTCCCTTTTTTCTGGGAAGATTTGAATTTGGACTACAAGTTTTAATGAGCTTTACATTTTCGACCTTTAATATTTTCCTGATGTGTCAGTAAAATTTAATTTTTTCTTGTAATAGCACTTTGGGGACTGGCAGAGCAGGCTGCCGCCAAGGACAAGGGCAGCAAGGCAAGTGCCCTGGGGACTTCTACCTGACCTTGCCTGCACTATGGCAGCTCAGAGCAGCATGAGCATCTCAAGCATTAGAGTAAAGCAGATCTTGAAATATCTTGGTTAAGAAAAAAAATCCTGGTCCTTTTACAGAGAACTCTGCGTCTGCGCTACATAAAGGCTGCTTCTTCTAGTTGCTGGGAGAGCATAAAAAGGCAACAGAATGAAGAGGCTGTGTATCACCGAGTACCAGATTTAGTTGTATACATACCAGAATTTAAAGATCTTTTCCCCATAAGTCCAACAAAGGAGTCTGTTTTATGCCCTGAAAAAATATATTTGGGGGTATTTTAATACATTTTCAATAGGCAGGATTTTACGATAACATGGTCTCACGAGGAAGGAAGACACTGGCTGCGATACTGTTCATCTCACAAACTGGTTGTTCACACCACTCCAAGGCGATGCAGAACAAACATCAGTCAGACTAATGGGACTAAACAGGTTAGACTAAGGCACAGGCCAGTTAGTGGACATCTCCCCATTGACTCAGATAGATTTATTTTTTTTATGATTTTTTTAAGTGTCATGGAACAACAATAGCAAGTAAGTGATTGTCATTCCTCTCTTAGTACAATTCCTACTGATTTGAGCAAATGTGCAAGAAGACAGTATCTTGGCATAGCTTGCATGTGTATGATGCATCTCTTCTACTAGTTGATGCATTTTTTCCTGTAATGTGGGAGAAAATCTTCCTTACAGGTCAGGCAGAGCCCTTACTGGAGAGGGAGCCAATGGGACTCTATGTCTGAACACGTCTGAGCTAGACAGTCTGGCTCTATTTTTGGAATATTTATGAGTTCAGATATTACCTTCCTGCCCCATTAGTACTCCTCGAGGCACTGGATGTATAGAGGATAAATTACTCCAAGTTTTGGCCTACAGCACGCATCAGATCTAGTGGTAGCTATAGTTTCAGATAAGGACAGAAAAGGAGCCATTTTTCTTTCGCTAAGCTTACTTTTGAGGCACACTTAGATGTTCCTCTTTGGCAAAAAATTTGCTTGGCTAATTCATCTACAAACCAAGAGGAATGATCCTCAGACCTCACAGGTATTAATTCTAGCTGAAGCAGTCTCAGAAAGCTGCATTTTTTTTTACTTTAGTCAGCAGGTTATTTGGCATGAGCTTTGTATTGGACTCTTTAATTGGTCTTCCAATACATAATCCTAGTGATAAAATCTTGTGGCTAGCAGAAGACCAGGACAGTTATTGATCTCTATGGACAGAGAAAGTAGCACAGAATATAAGATCATTTTTACTTATTAAAAGTCTTCCGGCTGCAGTCCAAGCATCTTCAGATAAATACAGAGAATTAAACTGTCCCTGTGCAAGGTAACACCATGCTCCTGATAGCATCTCCCACTTGGTGTTACACAGAAGCAAAGCAAGGCAGGCTTATTAATGGGCCAACATCTGCTTGTCTATATGGCAGCAGATCATCGATCAACCCCTGCTGTGGGAAGTGGTCTGATTCCCACCCTGACAACACTGAGAGCACAGCTACAGTATCTTGTGTGCGATGACACGGGCTTTCTCATGGAATAATTCTTGGGGATTTGGGAATTCACTGTTCTAATTTTCCAGATTTTGCTGTCTTAATTGCTCCTTTCCAAGTCTGGCAGTAAGCCTGCCTTGCCTATGAGAAAGGCTTACAGAATGCCCCCCATGGGAAATAAGAGAGAGCTGCAACATCCACACATTAATGTGGATTGAAATTTCAAAGCTTGTGGCGGCTCAGATGAGGTACAGGCTCATGGCTTCACTGGGGGCTTTCAATCCTTTAACAGAGCATTTCTCCACCACTGGTGCTGCCAGTCCTTAGCTGAACTCAGTCACCTGCTAGCTAATCCCCTCCAATACACCACCATTCCTCACTTGAATATCTTCTAATAATTACTTAAAATATTTTTAACTTACTTTTGTGAGAGATCTGGCCATATCCTGATTGGAAGAGGAAAAGAAAAGGGAAAGAAAGGTAAAAGAGTTGTTCAAAAAGGAATGGCATATGTATATATGATGCTACAGCAATGCTCTGAAGAACCAAATACAGAAACTATCCTGTGCATATTGCATTTAAGGGAAATTAAGGTGATCATTTACAACTGCACTTCTTTTTGAATAGACTACAAAATCTTGCTTCAGCTAAACCCACACAGTTTAGATCTGTTTAGCTCCAAGTTGCTTTGACCAATCCTTGGATCAGTAAGCACATAGAAAACACAGCAGTAATTGTATATACAGCCAATTTCCACACTCAGGCAATTCAGTGACACATATGCCAAGCTGTGAATTATCACGATACTCCTTACTGGTATTTATGTGGTGTACACTTAGCACTTTAATGGGAAGCCCACTCTTTTCCAGTTGGTGGGTTATTAAAGTTGAAGAAAAAAAACAACCAACACAAAACCAAACCAAACCAAACAAACCCAGACAACCCACATCACAACTTTTGAGAAAGGTTTAAGGCATTACAGCCGAGTGACAACCGCTGTCAAGTCTGAAGTGGCACTGGGAGAAGAGGCACGCAGGGAGGCTTGAGAGGAACCAAGGAGCCCCCCACCCCACTCACCGGCATCCCGCTTGCCCATGAGGCCGAAGAACTGCTGGGGCCGAGGTCTGCGGGCCATCCTCTGAAGGAAGTGCTCCAGGGGCAGCGGCAGCTCCTCCTATGGGGCGACAGTGCCAGCGCTCAGCGCGGAACCCCCATCCCGCCCGCGGGCGCGGAGCCCCGGGGCTCGGGGCAGCGCCTGGCACCGCGCCCCCCTTTCACTCGGCACCCTCACCGGGGCTCACCTTGACCTGGTCGCCGTCGGACCAGTCGGACCAGTAGCTGAGGTCGTCGGTGGCGCCCATCTCCTCGGCCAGCGCCTGCGCCGAGGCCAGGAGGAGCACGGCGAAAGCCAGCGGGAGCCTCATCGCCGCCCCGACGTCCTGCGGAGGGCAGAGGATGAAGCCGCGGCACCGGGAACACCGGACGTGAGAGCGGTCGCGGGCAACGGCGCCCGGGGGCGTGCAGGGACACAGCCCTACACACACCCCCACACACACCACCCACACACACCCCCACACACAAGCACGCACGCACTCTTACACCTCGGTGCGCACCTACAACCTCCCCATCGGTTGCTACGCACACCTCCGAATGTACACACACCTCACACGTATAGACATGTATGCAGCTAGATGTACACACCAGCACACAGGCACACACATCCAGAGGTGCCCCTCCACACATCTACATACAGAATTATACATATACATACCCTCACACATAGATGTACCTCTAGATATTCTCACCTTCACACATATACACACCCATCCAGGTACATACACATCTGGCTACAAACTCACACAAACAACTACACACCTCAGAGGCACACACCTGCGTAGAGGTACAGCTCTCCACACGCACAGAGACACACGTGTCTAAAGGCACACACTCCTCCCTTCACGCATCCAGATGCACACTTCGGGATGGGTACAAAAACACACGTATACAGTGATACACACGTATGTATAGGCACCCCCCCTCATAGATGCACACACATAGACCCCCCCCGCACACGCACACACCCTCACAAACGTATAGACAAGAGCATCCTCACGCATATAGGTACACACAGACGGACGGACAGACGAACGGACACGCTCCTGGAGAGACACATACCGTCTGCACCGGGAAGGGCGAGCGCTGCTCTCCGTGCGCATTGGCCGTCCGCGGGAGCGCTCCCCACTTTATATACCTGCAGACGGGGAGGGCCGAAACAGCCTCATTTGCCTA
This sequence comes from Mesitornis unicolor, assembly GCF_000695765.1. NCBI lineage: Eukaryota > Metazoa > Chordata > Aves > Mesitornithiformes > Mesitornithidae > Mesitornis > Mesitornis unicolor. Next base: position 151,556 of record NW_010170102.1, on the reverse strand, counting down.
AATGCAATTACCCCCGGTTTGCGACAGCCCCCGCCCCGCCGAGCAGCCTCCGCCTCCCTCTCCTTCGGCGACTCCTGGAGATGCCCGGGGCCGGGGAGCACGGGACGGGCGGGCGGCTCTCACCCCCCCTTCCCTCCCGCTGCAGCTCCGTGCCCCCGGGGCCGCCCCGTCCCGGCTGGGGCGAAGGCGCGAGTATAGGGTGCGGATGTAAGGGTGCAGATTCCTCTTTTCGGTTTCGCTCCACCTGCTCTCGCACCGAAGGAAGCGCTGCTCTCCGCAGCGAGCGACACCGCCGGGACGGCGAGCAGCGGGTCGGGAACGGGTGGTATCGGGAGACAGCGTGGCGAGACTCAAAGGGAGGGATACAGGAACCCGAGGAGAGCCTCGCCCGGTGGGTGCAGCCCCGTTTGGGTAGCCGGGCACTCCGGGGCTGGTGTGTGAGCTTGCAAGAGGGGCTGCCCGGTCAC
>NW_010170102.1:120684-151058 GCF_000695765.1 Mesitornis unicolor | reverse complement strand
GCGGCCACGGCTGGGCTGACTGCTCTGGTGGAGCAAATGCCTTCCCTGGAAAGGAGCCTGTCTCTCCAGCAGCACATCTCTGCCTTTATCCTTCCCCTGTGATAGCTTTGCACTGCTGCTGGCATTCAGCTCAGATAACTGTTTAGGTTATCTTCCATTTCATGATTGCTCCATCCAATTTCTCCAAAGTCAGTTGTGCACAAGCCTTCTTGATTAACCTTGACGGTCTCTCAACATCTGTGTTGTCGTGGTGCAACATCGCACTGCCTAGATCAGGCACCCTGTGCAGAGTTTAGCAGGAGATGGTAGCTTTTCTTTTGAGAAAGAAGAGATTGCTCCGGAGCTGGAGAAGGCTCCCTGGTACCACCCCTCTGCTTGCTTCAGGATGCTACCATTAAGGTGACTTTACAGTGGTAAACCTCCTGTTCAAGGACCTTTCATTAGCATATAACTGTGGATCCAAGGGGAACCTGACACCTTGTTTGATAAATAAAGGCATGATTAATATCAGGCCTCCCTGCTAACCAAAAATGCTCCTCAGGCCCCAAAGTATTCTGCAAACCACAGCCAGGTATGAACATCTTTCCAAATCTTGGGCACATCTACACTTAGTCTATAAGTCTCTGCAAATAAATATGAATGATTGTGACCCAGTAATCTGACAGTCCCTTTGAAATCAACACGTGCTGCTTGAGAGGGTGGTTGAGAAAAAAGAGTGGTTCAGAGGAACCCGTTGAACAACTTCATGCAACCCAAGCACCTGCTGTGGGCACCTCTGTTGAGACCTTGAGTGTGGGTGGTGTGAAAGCTCCTCATTCTGCCTATCAACAAGCTGGCAGAAATAACATTGTTCAGCAACTCCGGGAACCCAACCCATCAGACTTCTGTGCTGCGGCTTTGCAGCATTCCCTTTGATGTGTGAACTTTGAAGACCCTTGAAGGAAAATAATTTTCTTGTGTTTTTTTCATTATGCTGTTTCTGTTTACTGTAATGACAACAGAGCAAAAGGTCAGATGTATCAAACCAGGCTTGTCAGTCTTACGAGTGTCAATGAAGCTCCTGTTTTACAGAAATCCTGAGAACTCCCAGCTTCCTCTGAAGTCAATTCTATCATCCAGGAGTCCATGATAAGTATGACAAATTTGACCTGAAAAATCGTATCTATTCTGTAACTCAGCATTTTATCAAAATGGATGTAATCATAGCTTGACCTATGAAATTACAGGGATTTTTGTGTTTGAGAGAGCAAGAGATGGAAAATTAAAAAGTAGTCCTTTCCATTCTTCAGAAATTTTAATGAATTCAAGTACTTTACCTCAGATTTATCTAATAGTTTGGGTGGGAGTGAAAAGATGACTAATAGTTCAAGCTCACTTTTCTCTTTCCCAGTTTCTAAAACAAATTGACTGCTTAATCTTTCTTTGACCTGCAATACCTGGACATTACACTATGAACTTTTCAAGAAGTGAGCAGATTTCATGGCTAGTGAGCAAAACTGATTCCTAGGAAGATTTTCTGAGTACAGTTTTTTCATGTAGAGAGGAGATACAAGGCTCAAAAAAAGGGACCAAGAGCTACATCTTGACCTGGAAGCAGCTGAAGCTCCTGCCTTTGTGCTGCTCAATTCCTGTCCTAGGGATGCATTAGAGCATGGAGCAATGTCCTTTGTGCACAAACAAAAAAAACCATCAATTTTGCTGAAAACTGCCTCTGTCTCAGATGTAAAAGAAAATGTCTTTGGAAGATATTTGTGGCTTTGTGTTCATGAGTTACCTTGTGAATAAGTATGCGAGAGAGAGAGTGAGTACAAGGTGTGTATGCTGAATATTCCTGCTCTATCCATGCTCAGGACACAGATACCACCCTCCTGTTATAGTGAGACCATGGGATTTCTAACACCTAATATGAAGATTCTTCTTCATGAATAAGGAGATCACTACACCCAAGGTAACCCAAACAGGAGTCAATTTTTCCTGTGTGACAAAGACAGACATTTTTGGAGCTCTTATCTAGACGTTTCCCTAATCAAGCTTAGGAACTGGATTAAAGGCACTTCTTGTGGCTAGAATCTCAACAGTAATGGAAAACTATTTGGGAAGCAATTGCACATGAAACATACCTCAGAGAACTGCTTTTTCAATGGTTTTAATATGATACATCCTGCGTGATGATCCTTGTGGAATGTTTATTTGCATTTTCTGATGATGCTTTGGTTTCCAGTAAAAAGTCCAATAGTTTAACGAGAAGACTTACTGGCTCCTACACAGTTATCAAGTGATTCTTATACCATTAACAAACAGCTATTGTGCTATGGGAAAATAGCAAATTATATGTGACTGTAAGATTTTGTGCAGAATGCAAATCTGAATTGTTTGAGTATACACAATTTCAGAACACTTGACATGAAATGAATGCATCTGGTGCTGTTCTTCAATGGCCTTATGCTCTATAATTATATGCTATATGCTTAAACCTAGAGTTTAATTCTCATATATATTGAGATCTCTTTTCATCCCTTTACCAGGGATCTACAAATAACAGAGTCAGCCCCAGAACTGTTATTTGATATCACTTCAAAAATTAAGGATGAGATGCAGTCTTCCTAAGCACAGCGATCCTGTCTGTAAATAAACCAGACCTCAGCTCTGATTTCTATCTTGACAAGAACACTGTTGTATCCAAAGATACGACTTTATAAACATTGACAAGAGAGACCATGACCTCTTAATTTTTTCATAGGTATGTGTTTCCAGGGGAAATAGAATTATTTCAATCACAGATGAGAAGTCTCTGTAACACAGTGATTGATTTTGACACTGTAAGATTATTTATTGGCGAAGCATCCAAGTGGCATTAGAAAAATTAGCAGAACTGAAAACAGTATCCTGATTTTCTAACTAAGTATGGCCAGGTTTGTGAATTACTCTTTCACCTGTGTTTTAAATTTTACAGTACAAGTTTGTAATCTTTAATTTTTGCTTTAATGGAGGTTTACATTTTCAGAGCATATGCTTGTACATATTAATACATGAGAAGCATATGTGATAATTATGCATCTCTCTCCCTCTTCCCCCTCCCTTCCATCCATAAGAAGTGAGAGATTATTCTTCTACTTGTGAAACCAGAAATTATAGGTTCAACTATATTGTGCTCATGGGCAAGCAGGAAGAGGAGTGGTGAGATCTGCATGCCACAGGGATGCCCTTTCCTGGGCAGGTACGGGCAGAAACAAGGCTGATCTCACACATCTGGTAAGAGCTGAAAATGCAATGTTTGTCTTCAGCTCTCATTCTGAAAATAAAAGTTAATGGGTTTCTCCACTTTTCTGATCCTTTTTTCTAACAACACATTTTAACAGCAAATACAGAGTGGTATTCACCTCACAGAAATGTTGTCTGTCTCCCTTACCCATGAACCTAGTTTTTTCCCATATTTGTCATCACCAACAGAATGGCCAGGGGCAACCACAAAAGGTGGCACAAAATATTTCCAGAAGCTGAGGCAGATTTTGAGCATCACTGGTCTGAGCTTGACCAGAAAAAACGTGCAATGTGAACTCTTCTTGCAATGCACAGGACTCAGAGCAGCCAAGGAGCAGACGTTTCAGATTAACCAAGTTCATCACTCTTGGAGGAAAACTGCTGACATTGCTTTGTTCTTATGCAAGCAGAGACCCTGTTTATCTCTTGAATACTTATTAGATTACAAATATATTTATAAATCAGTTGATTTGATTCAAACGGAACTTTTTGAGTCTGGAGCTTGCTCTCTCAAAGGCTTTTTGCTTTTTGTTGACCAGTCTTATTTGAAAGCTACCTCACAGTCACCTGTGAGGATAAAGGGAGGGCTTAAACCTGCTCTTTACACAGATGAAAGCAAAAAGCTGACTTTTAATTGAGCCCTAGCACACCTTCTGTAAAGCTTTTCTGTAGGAAGGACAATATTTTTCTCAGAGACCACTCAAAGACTGATGCTGGTCTTACTACATTTTGCAGATGAACCACCAAAGCCAGGCCCTTGGCCTGTTTTCCACACCTGAGTGTAAATCTGATCCTGCCCCAGAATCTGTCCCCATTGCACTGGAGGAGGAAAGATCTCAGCGCCATGCCAAGTGAATACACAACATCACTTCCTGGTTATCGGGAAAGCAATGGACACATGGTTGTTCCACCTACTTTTTTCTCTATTTTTTTATGCCTGTGACATGTGCAACAGCAGCCCTCAGTTCCTGGGCATGAGGCTGGGTATCTTTGCCTCCCGCCCCTACTTCTAGACCTTCTACATGGAGGATGAGGTTTATTTTGCACCGATCCTTCTCCCGATCCCTCACAGCTTCCCGGTGTCCATTGCAACAGGAGAAAGTGTTTGATGCTGTTCATGGCTGCTACAATATGCACTTAATTAAAACAGTTGCTTAACTTAGGATCAAACACCGGTGAATCATGTTCTTTTTTACTCTGTTCTAGAAGCTAGATAATTTATATGGCTATATCTTCATTGAATATTAATATTTTTCCCAGTAAAAGCACATTTGAAAAATATATTCCAAAATCAGCAGGATAAAAAGGTATCATTTCAGCTAAACTTAAATGAATTCTAATATTACTACAACTACCTTTTTTAGTAATTACATTAAACAGCTTTTACAAATCTATAATACTACTTTGTTATTTGCACTTGTTGTATCTTAGTGTATCTCTCTCCTTCCTCACATATTTTCAGCAGAAGTTCACAACATCTTCAGAAGTCTTTGAAGTCCTCAAAATTTTTGTTTATAACTTTTCCACTTTTTGTTTACTCCACAGTTTTTAGGAGACTTCATACTAAATCCTTAATCCATACACGAAACCCTGTGCAACAGCTTGTAAAAGCAAGTTGGCATTTCTGGAACAAACATCCATGAACTTCATCTTGGATATAGCATTGTGTATGCTGAGATAAAAATGAAGTAAAGAAAAAGAAATTGTCTGAGGACAAAATCAGTGGGAGACCTGAGGAGTTCAGATGCTCAAATAAAGCAGAAAAAAAGTAAAGAAATGTAGAAAATAGCAACAACAGTCTTTTGTGTTGCTTTGGTAGTCACTTTAAGTAAAATATCTTTCTGTGGCTGTCTTCCATTTCTGAATATTATATTAATTTTTTTAAAGTCTGACATTCTAAACTTATGTCTGTGACAAGTTCATCTTTAAGTAGGTCACTTCCTGCCAAATCATTCAGCTGGAAAGATTTTTAAAAGGGTGAAATGAATTTATAGGGATTGTTTATTACACAGAAGTTTTACAAAAGTAGCTGCCTAACCAAAGGAGGGCTATTTGTGTTAGAATTCAAAATTGTGTCCCAAGTAGGAAACTGACAGAGTTGCTGGTGGATGCTATGGAAACCTGAGACTTTGTCATCAGATTGCATGCAAGGGTATTTTTTGTTTGGTTTTGTCTTCTCACTGTCATCCTTTCCACTCCATGCTGACTTCTGAACAGTTTTAAAACCTTGTCACGTCTGATGTGAATGCTTTTAAAGCCAAGAGCCCAGCCTTCGTCAGCAGAAAGAGAGGGGGACCTTATCACAGCAACTCATGGGGGGCCACCTCCATGCCTAAGGAAATCAAAGAAGCCTTCTCTCCCCTCCACAGCTGCCACTGCTTGATGCAAAGTCCCTGATATGATGCGACTTATGTTTAGATTATTTGCATCTGTTTCTTCTAGAATTCCTTTTGATGTGCATGATGAAAGACTCAAGAGCATTTGCAAAGGGCTGGAGGACAGAGCTGGAGCATCACTCAGCCTTGGGTTAGGCTAAGGAGGAGGGACTCCCTGTTGAGTGTTTAGTTTTGTTGTCTTACTGGCTGCTGTGTCCTGTGATGCACTGAAAGTCAGAGCTCGGTAAAAGCCCTCTTCCTCACCCTCCCTTTCCATTTTCAAAAAGGAAAATTTCCTTTTCCTCCGCTTCTCCAGGGGTAACGGACACAAACTGGAACACAGGAGGTTCCACTTAAATTTGAGAAGAAACTTCTTCTCAGTGAGGGTGACAGAGCACTGGACCAGGCTGCCCAGAGAGGTTGTGGTGTCTCCTTCTCTGGAGACATTCAAAACCCGCCTGGACGCCTTCCTGTGCAACCTCATCTAGGTGTTCCTGCTCCAGCAGGGGGATTGGACTAGATGATCTTTTGAGGTCCCTTCCAATCCCTAACGTTCTGTGATTCTGTGATTCTGTGATTCACATCTCACCTGCTATTATGGCTTTGTTCCCAGACTCTCCCTCTGGTCAATGAAGACCACTGAAAAAGGATAAATGAGATGTTAACCTGGAAGTACCTGTGCCCTTGGGAGAGTCCTCACTTCTACTGGGCTTGCATTCATCTGAAATGAGACCACTGGATTGGCCTGAGACTCTTGCCAATCACAGCCCAAGTAGCAGTTCAGCCAGTCTTAAAAGGGAAATAAATTCCCTGTAAATTTAATGTGTAAAATAAGACTTACTCAAATTAAGACGGTGGCAAAATTGAATCTTACAAGAAAACATCACTGGGTCATCACTTGGCTAGAAACAAAAGCTTTCATCACTTCACAGGTTCACACAGCGGAGGACTGTGTCATTGCGAAGTCTAAGACCTGTTTCTGTTCACTGCCCAGCTGTGCTCACAAAGGGGCACAAACAGGCATCTCTTTTTCTGCTGAATTCCTCCCTTTTCTGCTTGCTTCCAGCAATAAGAGGTGGGCCTCATCTAGGTTCACAGCATTCTCCAGTTAAGGCAAAATTGTCGTATTTTAGCTAATCAAGAGATGCATGAGGTCTTCTCTCAGACTGATCATTAAGGAGTGAGACTATTAGGGCCTGTGCTCTGTTTCAGTGCCAATGCCCTCACAGATGCATTGTAGTATGTATGCAAATATTTTGGTAGTTTGTATTGATTTTGAAAGAACATTCTGAATGCTTTCCCAGACAATTGATTTTCCCAGGACGTCCAGAATAATGAATTCAGACAGAAATTATGAGCAAAACTGCAGCTATGCTCACTCCCACATATCCTTGCCAACTTGCAAGTCTGCTTGGCTCCCTGCACCTACAGCTGCACACAACACTGGGCACCTTGGCTGTGCACTCCACAAACAATGCTGCTCGTCTGCAGCCAGGAACATGAGGAAGTATTTGGAAAAACTTAGCTCAGGTGTCATGGTGTTTACCTCTACTGATGGAACCATATCACACACATTGCATGTATTCTGAATTATGAACGAGAAGTCTTCCTATATTTTCATATAAAATTACTAAAATTTCTAGGTTTTAGTAGAGGATTTAGGTACAAAAAAAAATAAGGACCTCAATGTTTAAGTTTTAGTTGCTTATTAGCGCACTCCTATTCTGCCCATCTTCAAGGCATCTCATCAGCTGTTTGCTCTTCCCTGAAAGCAAAGATCCACAACCACTCTGCCAAAGGGCTGAGGGGAACTGCTGTGGTCTTCTAAAATGACAGGAATTATGTCACTCATTTTATCTATTCTGAGTTGTTTATTCTTAGGTTTAGAAAAGAAGGATGAAGAAACCAATCTTCAGGTAAAGCTCTAGTTAGTGAAACTAGATTCAAGGGTGATGTTGTTCTTAGCAGTGCTGGTGAGCTTCAGAGATATATCAGTACCTCTATTGCAGCATTTCTACTTGATGTTTATGTAAAATTCTTCATTAATAATGTTAGAATAAGATAAAATTTACCCTAGACTGAAGATGTCTACTGTAAGGAAGTTTGTTGAATAAACATGCTCCAGATGAAAGCTAGAGTGATGGACAGTATCCTCCCCGTCTTAGAATGGAGATAGTTTGTGCTCATAAAATGTTCACATTTTTACACATGAATGTGCCGATATATAATTCATAAAAATACTAGTTATGATATCTGTAAGTTTGAGTAGCTTACCCCAAGTTTTGTGCAGCAAATGAAGGGAAACATTAAATAAATTTGGACACATCAAAGTTAAAAATATTACTCGTAGATTTGTGGTCTGTTACCTCAGGACACATTATGTATTCTGTTTTTCATATGTTCTCAAGTATTTCATTAAACATTAGTAGTCTTCTCCACTTTTTATACTTTTCCCTTGGTATTTTGCTTAAGAAAGATGGAATATGACAGCATTTGCTTTTTGAGTCAAACTCTGTACCGTACTTTTACACTAACTTTCGAAAGCAAAGATATGTCTCTGGCAGACTGTGATTTGGTTATAATTCATCTATTACTGTACAGCCAAGCTTTACACACATGGTCAAGTGTACAACATAGAACACAAACATCAGGTGAACAAAAGCCTTTTCTCTTAAATTTGTCAATAAACAAATTAGCTAAGGGCTAGACTAACTTTGCCATCACTATCACTATTACTTCTACTTAAAAGGCATTTTATCTCTTCTATACATTTTTTTAGATAATAAATTATTTCAGTGTGACTTTTCACAGAAATAAAGAAGTAATTAGGAGAGCATCCCCAGTCCAGAGCCTGCCCAGGCATGACTTTCATCCCCTTGCTGTCAAAACATGCAGAAACTTATCTGGTGCCTTCTCTTAAACAGAGATCAGTCTGTGATTTTTTGCTGTAACTACACTTGGAGATCAGAGGCTGGGATATTGCAAGAATTTCTGGGTCTTTTGTGCTCCAAGTATCTTCACCAAATGCCATACTCCCCATGTGCTCTCAAGACCTGTGAAAAAAGAGGTGATATCTGTGCCTGAGAAGCAGGAGGTGGCAAAGAATTAAAGCATGAAGATACTCATGAAGTAGCCACATTCAGCCTTGTATGTGGACAGTATCTTGTGTGTCCTAGAAGAAAGCTCTGAAGGAAGTTTCATTGGCTTCTTTAAGAAGGATGATTCTGGTAAGTGGTCACCAAAATGTTAAAAGACCCTTATGGAGGAAACCACTTCTTCAAGTTACCTTCACGTGACCAGTCCTGAGGACCAGGATTTGCATTGGATTGGAAAGGCATTGGAAAAGAGGAGGAAAGAAGTGGAGCAACACAGGTTAAAAGCTAAAGGCAGAACTGCAGCTCAGGCTTGCATGCAGGCTTGCTTTGAGGACACAGGAGAGTTTGGGAGTTGGAGAAAAGTTTTGAGAGGTGCTTCAACTTGGACTAATTCAATCAGAAACTACAGCATCCCAGTCAACCTGTTCAGTGGCATCTCTGCTGTAGAAGATTATCTCCTTTCATGTAATGATATGTAAACAACTGCTTGAGAAGCACAAGAGCATGTACTCTCCATCTATCCATGGCTAAGAAGTGCAGAGCATGCTTGCTGTCCCCTGATCTAACTTTGAATCTATCCTGGCATTGAGAAGGGCTGGCCTGGATGATCTCCAGAGGCACCTTGCAACCTAAGTGCTCCTGTGGTGCAGAGGGCTGTACTTGGTGATGAACAGCATCACCAGTGACATAGGTGGAAACTGATGTGGGAAATGTGTCTCTAACTCCCTCTTTTCTTGCTGCTCATCTGCAACTGTTGTCCTACATGTCCCAGTCAGCATGGAGTCTGCTGAGTAAAGAACATGCTGCTTTCAACCTGAATGCCCTCCTGCCACCAGTGTCATGGTCTAACTGAAGGACCTGTTTGTTGCAAGGCCAGGGCAGAACTGGTACTGTGGTTGCTGAGGTCGTAAAGGTCTGCTGCTTGATTTTGGTCTAACAGTCTAGCACTTCAGCAGAGAATCAATGCTTTTAGCATTTCCAGATACAAGAAGCTCATGTTAAGCTATTTTCATTTGGGATAAACAGAAAGATGTTGTATGAATGATAGACATTAAAAGACCTCAAAAAAGATAGTGCTATACTTCCTGAGCACAGGGAGACGTGGAGGGCAGTGAGTACTTTGTGTTCATGACTTAGGCCATGTAAATGTGCCACTAGTCATCAGGGCTGCTGTGGTATATTTACTCAAGAGGAAAGAACTGTTGCTTGGCCAAGGCTGCTAGTACAACCAAGAGAGAAAAATAGTTATTGTGACTGTTTGTTTCTACTCATAAGGGGAAAACAGATTATTTGGATATTTCATCACTGTCTAGTAAATAGCAATTCCACTAAAGCTGTAGATGGTTTGAATATAACAAAATATAGCAGTATGGTAATACAAAAATAACAGATACAAGAATTTTTTTTCTTCCTTTCCAAAAAGGAGCTATTATATTTATAATTACATGAAGCAACAGTGCTTTTCTGATTTCTTCAAAATCCATTATACAATTTCCCTGCTCTGTTCTCACCCTCTTCTTCTGAGTGGCTATATTTCACAGTTGAGCATTTAGAATTACTTTTGCTTGGGGGTTGCTCCAGGGTGGGATTTGTCCTATGACAGGAGGTAAGAGATGCCTTCTTCAGAAGCCCTGAGTTTATGCCTTGAGCCACCTTCTGATGCAGACTGTGACATGCCTCAGGACCGCCACCAGTTACCCACAGCAAACACCTATCTGAATCATTCTGTGATTCCTCTCCCACATCCTGCTGGTAAGCACCTAAGTTTTGCTACCAGACAGTGTTGGTACCTGAGTTCACTGTACCTGAACTCAGGAATCTGTCTGCATCCCAAGCCCAGTAATTTAGATGTTACCTACGTGAAGGTATTTTACCATAATTGAATATTATATAAACACACTGACACAAGTTTAATCCTATCCCAAGGGTGCTTTAGGCATCTTATAGGGGGTCTTAATGAAGATCACATTACCTATGACATTAAAAGACTGGAGAGTGACTGCATCTTCAGTTTTTGAAAGAATAAAATTATAAATTCCCATTTTCAGTGAATGCTCTGATGCCTGGCCAATTTGTCTGGGCTGTAAAATAGGATTTTCAGGTTTCTGGAAGAAGAAGTAATCTCAGAATTATATTTAAATCAGAGTAAATAGGAATTTGATCCTGTTAGTTCCAAAACTTTTATCCATTATGTATTCCATTTGTGTTTGCTAGAAACTATTGTTTTTCGGTATGTTCATATTTTGCATTACTCTGTTTTTAATCTAAGAAGAGTATGTCTTGTAAAATAACCTTACCTGAGACACTTTCACTGGAGATGTTTCTATACATTTCCTTGAAGTGCTGACAGGGACCATCCTCCTAATCATTCATACAAGCAGGATATGGTGGATATTCTCCCTGAAAAGGTTTTATTTGAATAGAATAGATAAAAAATGGAAAGGAAAAAAAAGAGCTCTTGAAATGTTAAGCAGCTTGCCATGTTAGGTAGACTACACAGTTTTTTATGTGTTGTGGTCGGACATTATAAAATGATACAATAGAAGGACAAAATATGTTCAAGGGATTTTTCCCCTTAAACAGTCTGTCTCGGTGAAGAAAGTAAACTGATCTTCAAAGCTGCGTTTGCTATTCCTAAAACATATTCCAGTTTCTTCCTCTCAGTAATGAGCTGCACACAGTTGTCAACGTCATCAGCGTGTCTCAACTAACTGCAATTGCTGTTCAACATTTTAGAGCAAAGAGGGAAAAACATCACTCTGAAATAAATATTTCAAGACCATATATCGCAGCCAAGATCAGGAGTTGCTCAACAGAAATTATGCCATGAGACAAGAAAAATAGACATCTTCAATACTGGTCCAAAAACACCTGAGCTGCTTTGTTGTATCTGAAATAATAGGAAGGATACAGGAACTCATTGCAAATGCATTGAGAGTATATGTATAATAAAGAAGATGCACAAAGACATCAAGCAGGCAATTTTGGATTGAAGCCATCGAATCATATTTGGAAATGTGAATGCAGAGTGGTCTTATACTGTTGTGGTAATCTACAATATGCCAAATGTGCCAGTATGTGGTATAAGGTTGCTTTGTCAAGAGTGGACCAAATTTCATTTAAAGAGGATTTAAATCTGGGGTCAGGCAGGTCTTTTCTCCCCTTTCTCCCACCTCTACCACTACCAAACAATCCAATTTTTGCTTTGATTAAATTATTCCTTACATATTAACATTTTATCTGTAGAATTTCATTATCTTTGCTAGTTTTGGATCATCATTGATAGTTCAAAGCAAAATTATATGCAGGATAATTAATTTATTGACTAATTCTTTAATTAATTCAGGATTTCTCAGCTTTGAATCACTAAAACAATAAAAAAAAGGAGATAAGTGCTTTCTTATTAAATTGGTTAAAAGACTTTTCATATGTAAAATATAAGTGCTTTCATGTTAGCAGGTCTGTTATCTTGTAAATGAATGAAGGATTTATATGCCTAATATGCCTTTCTGCTCATAAAAGAATACAGCATATGAAAAATATGGTTTGGAATCAGTAATGATTTATTAGTTCAATGTAAGCTTTAGCTCAGCTTCCTAGGAAATAAGGCTTATATCATCATGATATCTGTCTGTTTCTTCATCAGTCATTCAGCCTGGCATGAACACTTTTCAACATGATAGTCACAATTCCAATCAAATCTGGTGAAAGTATTGACCTCTCAAAGATTTTCGTCAAGTTTCAGGAAAACTGAGTGTCTCTTGTAACAACAGGGACGAAATTGTTGCTCTCCATTGGAGAGAAGGTCACAGGATGTGACTGTGGAAAACTGAAAGAGTAGACCCTAAAGAAAACAAATTTGTGTATTTGCCTGCTAACTGAACAGCTTGTCTACTTGAAGCTGTCCATATTTTGTCTTTGGACCCCAGACTCCTCCTTATTTATAGGTGCAACAGAAACATATACAGAGCCTTTGCCACCTGTTTTGAAGCCATGGAGTTGATAATCAGCTCCCCCATACTGTGATGGTAGTTGGTGAGTGACCTCTCTCTGTCCCTATCTTTACCCACGAGCCTTTCAGTATATTTTTTCTCCCCCGTCCAGTTGAGAAGGAATAGTGATGTGGGTGAAGGAAGAAGTGTGTGGGTCAACCCACCACACCTGGGAATCACTGGGGATGAGTCTATGAGTCTTTGCATCTACCCTGAAAGAATTGAAAGAGTATGCTTTCCAAGAATAAATATATTTATATATAAGCACTTGCATACTTACAAGTCTGGAAGGCTTATACTTCCATAAGATTAAAAATACTAGTCATTTACCATTCATATTCCCCATCCTAAAAAGTTTCAGTCATCCAGATAAAATTATGAGAATATCCCCTAGGTCAGGTTTCATCCTAATTAAATTAGCCTAATTACAGTAGCAGTCAAAAATTCTTAAGTGTACTAGCTAAGTGGGTTATTGGACCAAGTAGAGAAAAATCTTCTCTTTCTTTGGCAAATAGACATCAAAAAATACAACCACTTTTGTCCTTTCTTTGTCTCATATAGAAAATTATGTCTCTGCAGAAATGGGCTGTGTGCAAACAATGATTAATGGTCATAATATGTAGAAAGCTGTGTTAGTCATAATCATATTAGGCAGTCAAATAAAGGTTAAATAAAAGCTGCAAGCATTTTTTTCAACTCTTGAAAGTGAAACTGTACAAAGAATGTTAATAATCGTTGGACACATTTTATCCAGTGCAATCTAACTCTAAATGTTAGGGAAGGATGAATGAAGGAGAGATTTTTCCCTTAAAGGTATTTCTGGGCAGTAGGCAGTAGAGCAGGAAAATCTGTTGTCAGGATGAACTTACTGGTGCAGAGATGATTACAGATGAGCAAAAGGATAAGAACAAGACTAGTAATATTTGGAGAGGAAAAGCATCATTATCTTGAATAGCAACTAAACCGTGATGGAAATGCAAATGAGAATTACTAGGTGTTCTAGAAATGAGATCCTGTATAGAAGCATTATGTAAAGATAAACAGGTACACGTTCTTTCAGTTCATGAGATTACATCAAAGAGCAATGCCTAGATGGCCAGTTTTTCCTTCTCTCACATCTGCACATAGATCAAACAAACAGGCACACACACTCATGTGAACAGCGGTGATACTGCTGCCGAATGCGACAAACTAAAATACATTAATGTAAACTTTTGATCCATGATAGACAATTACATCCACATGAAAAGTATTTTAAAAATACCAGCATCATGCTGATACTTAATCTCTATCCTATACACTGAACCTAAGGTCTAGACAAAACTTTTCAGTCGTATCTGGAGCAGGCATGGGGAGCCAGAACACTAATGAACTTTCGGACCTTAATCAGGATACACTCCATGCTTTACTCTAATGGAGACTGAAACTCATTTACAAACCTACAAGCTTCATCTGGTTTAGAAACCCCTGTTTATAAAATAGGCAGCCCAAAAACTTTCCTGCTAGGATTAAAAAACTTTTTTGGAAAGTTTAATCTGGTTAAATTGACACTTCTCAAGCAACATCAAGAGCCTATTACAGCCACATTTCCACAGGGTTTTGAAACAACAAACTCACAATTTCATACTTGTACTTTAAAGAGAAACCCTCAAAAACATTCCTTTTGTTAACACATTCTGGAAAACTGATCTGTTACCACTGTGCTTTGTATTCCTGCAGGAAAGAAGGAAGAAAGTCTCATGAAGACTTGCTTTTTTATTTTCTGCTACTTTTAGTCTAAGTGTCATATTATAGGTACTATAATTACTATTTCCATTTGGGTAACAGTCATTGTCCAAAACCATTTATTTTTTAATAGAAACACTCTGAAAAATTACCATAAAATAAAAATTGAAGGAAAGGCATGGAAAATACCTTTTCAGTGTAGTCTTGTGATTGTCTGCTGCAGAAAATGTAGGATTAACAGGGACTGAAGTAAATACATGAGCTATGTCAAGAAGTCATGGACAATTATAAGAAAATGTAGTTTCATCTAATATTCATTACTAGAGATCTGGAAATAACTGTGTTGACCTAACTTCACAAATGAAAGTCTAAAATGGGAAATGAAGTCTTGAAGAACCAGTTTCTCATTTCTGACAAAGATGAGCATTTGCATCTTCTGTGCTCCTTTCAATGCCCTGCAACCCCTAATTCAGATCTCTTTCCCAAATGGTTTGCTCCTGGTGGACCTTCTTTCTTAAATACTCGTTCCTGCTTAACAAAAAATAAATACAAGTCTAAAAGTGAGCATTTGCTGCCCTCTTCCAGAAATTTTGGAAGACCTTGTCTACAGCCTTGTCTGGCTGAGAAACATACAAGGTAAGGGAAATTCAGTTGCATTGATTAACCCAGTCTTGATTAACTGCTCTTAATACTAGCTCTCTTCTGAATATTTTTCATATCTCTGGCTTCCCCGCCTCAGTGACCTTGGCATTTTCTTGTTTTTGCTTTGGAAATTATCCCATCTAAGTCCAACAGCACAGCATTGGAAAATGCATGAATACAACAACAGCATGAGTCTGCGTGGGGATCTTTCCCTTGTAAATGCTAACACACTCCAAATAATTAAGTAGGAAGGAGGTCACAGGAGTGCCATCTTTCTCACATTTTGGTGGATTTCCAGCAGCACTAGGGCTGGTCAGACACATTTTGAGCTTCAGAGGGGAATGAGGGAGAAGAGGATGCTGCCCCCACTTCAGCATGCAGAGGTCCCATGTCCTCACATTTCCTGCAGTCCTGGTAGGGAACAGATAAACAAAAAACCTGAGCAGGGAGCAGACACACCAGAAAACCTTGGGAAATTTTAAAACAACTGAAACCAAAGTTTTACAATGGGAAGTATCAGCAAAAGTTAAACATAAGTGCTGCCATCAGCACTGCTTGTGGCATGAAGTACAAGATGTATGTCTGCAGCTGCCAAAAGTTCAGTGGATACCTCCTCCTCTGAAAGCCCTGAAATGCAGCACTGATGGTGGGACTGAGACAGCCTTTGGCAGACAAAGCTTTCTTCAAAGCTCAGAAATGGAACCACCTCATGCATTTTGGATGGACGTGTTTGTCAAAATACTGTTTTATTTTAGCAGCAGAGGAGGCTGAGACTGTTGCTAAAACCTCCATCAAAACACTGAAGGGTGAAATATATATACTTGCTCAGAAAAGAGCACAAGTCACAGCCAAATAGACTGTATTTTTCACATTGTTAGTATTTATGATTTTACACCTAGTAGCACCACTCACAACCAAAGCAACCACTCACCAGACTTCATTAATATTCATAGTGGTAAGCCGAGTAACACAACACATAACTGGTGCGTATTCCTAATTTTCATTAATATTTACAGGTCTATAGGAGATTTAGTTAAGTTATGTAAGTTCACAGTGGTAAATCATGATAGGAAGGTTAACTTGAAAACATGATAGGAAGGTGACCTTCCAGGTTAAATAGTACCTTAAAATAAAAGTTTGGTTATGAATTAATGTTTTTATCTGCAATAACTTCCATTCTCATAGTATTTAACCTCGTAAATCAGCTTGTATTGAATAAAGATTTTTAATTTGCAGCATAAAGACTCTTTGCAAAGTAAAATCAATGCAAAGTTGTGTCCATGGCCTACTACGGCAGCAAGACTTGTTCCAGAAAACGTCAGCATTTTCATTTTGAATCCAGGCATATTTAGGAGATGCTACAGACCAGATTGAGTTGGTATAATAAAGTAATAAATTATTCTCATAGTTAATGAATATTTGATGCAAATTTTAGTGACCTAGTAGAGGTCATCCCATGTATCTTTATTTAGCAGTTAGATACTTAGTCTTGACTAGTTCCCAGAATCCCTCTGTACTCAGTGGGAGTAACCCTGCACCTCCAGAGGATGATTCATGCCCTCTGCTCAAGAACTGCTTCATTCCTCTTTCAAAAATTAAAGGGCCAGTTTCCCAGGTGCGTGAGGGAGCTGTAAGAATGACTGGAGAGGATCTGGGATGGCAAGTTGGGTTTCCTTATCTGGTATATATTTTTGCTATATTTTTACTACATATATTTCTGGTGTCCTAGAAGTGATTCGCACTTATCTTACACGTAGACAAACATAGTGATAAGCAGACATCTTCTTAATTGCTTCAGGCTAACAAAGTGATCAATGAAGCTCTGTTTCAAGTTCACAGTCTCTACATTGCATTCAAAATTGAGACCTGGGCTCTTCATTCTGCACACAGGAAGATTTTGGTCATGGTCTCCAACAATTTTTAAAAATTTAAAAAGTTTTTTCAGGCCCTGAAAACCTGTAACTTGGTGTAAAGGATTCCTATTCCACAGCTTTTATTCTTTTGAAAGACATAGACAGAAACCCGGAAAAACTCTGTCTGGTTTCAAGATACTTTAAAACAAGACATGAAGCACAAAAGAAACCTAGCAGAAAAAAATATGATGCCAGTGCAATCTCTCTTGCTCTAAGCATCAGATTTTGGTCTTGCACCTTAATATCACCATGTTTATCTTTTCTGTTTTCCGGAGTGTGAAGAGACATCCTCTATACTGTTCAGAAAATAAGATTCCAGTTTGGCTCCAGTGTAGTACTGTGCCCACAGGTTTTTCACTTGAGCAATTTCATCCATCTTTCTTTGTGAGGACCAATGAAACAAGAGTTAGGCTTTCAAGTTTTAGATATTAATTGCACGAACAGAACTTTTATAGTTTTAACTTTTATAGACCTTTTATGTCACTCTACAATATACGTAAAGCTGCAGCAATGAAACTGTTGCTTTTCAGAATCAGCTCATGTGGCTGAAGTCTCATATCCTAACACAGAGACCTGCAGTCTTTGAAGTGTGGTCTGGCTGGACAGGCTTCCTTTTCCAAATTAGAGCTAAGATGTGTTGGCATGATCTCAGCAGAGGTTGGAGATACTGTTAAAGGGTCAAAACGCAGTGGATAGACCAGTGATGCCCCTTTCCCTGCAGGGAGACAAGGATTTGCAGCACAGCCAGTGTTTTCTGACCACCTCAATGCCCATCTCTTACCCATAACCATTTCCTAAATCTGCCCAAGTGCCCTCCATGTTATGTGATAAAAGTTGTCAGACCCTGCAGTACCATAATGATGTTTAAGCTACCAGGCACTTTACGGTGCTGATATATTAGTATGCATAAATTAGCTAATGATGCAGAATCTACTAGTGTTCATCCTTTTATACACTTTTGCTTTCAGACTGATAATGTAGTGGAATCCACTCTTCTGCCCACCCTTCTCCTTGGATTTGGAAAGCACTCTTCTAAAAAGGGAGCTTCAGGGCGCTCGCTAACCTTATAGCAGAACAAGTGTTGCTCCAAGTGCCTGGTACTTAACTGGGGAAACAGAAGGATTGAGATAGGGAAGGCAGACAAATAACTGTGAAGATTTAAATGTGAGGAATAAATGGGTTTTCTCAGTTCAGGGCTTCTCTCTACTCTCCTGGACAGAGTGGTTCCAGTAGGACCTGACCTCCAGCTCGTGCTGTGCTGGTAGTGCATCCCTGCCCCAGTCTTACACACAAAGATGTGTGTAAAACTCATATGAAAACCTCAAGCAAAGGTTCAGAATTATGTGGCTGTCTTCCACATATTAACATTTGCATTAGAAGACGCTCTAGCCACCTGCTGAGGCAGCTTTAATCTATCTTTGAGTTGCTGCTTGCCCCTAGTGTCTGTCCCAAACTCTGTTTTGTTTGTTTTACCCTTTTACTTTTCTAGAGGCAGGAACCTTGAAGGTGGATAGAGCAGGTTCTGGGGGAGGGGACAGTAAAGGTGGGGAGAGAAAGGAACTTTTTTCCTCAAATGATTGTTTGAAGACTCTCCTAGGGCTAGTACCATCAGATGAAAGTGCCAATGAAATTAAGAAATGTATGGAGGGAGCAGTGGAGAACAGTTAACATTTCTTGCCACAGCTGCTAAATGGCTCTGCCCACAGGCAGCAGATAGCACTAGAGACAAACTCAAAGCATTATTCTTCAATCTAAGAGCAAACACGTTGCACAATGCAAAGTGCATCCTTTGATATCATTAGAGGAAAGCTCTTGGAAGTAATAGTTACTTCCAGCTCTTCTAAGTGCTGGGGGAATTGCGTCCATTAAATGAGGCATCAGGTACAGCCATACAGTCTCATGCACTTAGGTCTCATCTCACATCACACTTGGTGTCTGCACTGTGGGCTCTTTCTTGCATTATCCCATCTGGGTCTGAGGTGAAGAGTCAGGAGAGTGAGCAAAGCCTTGGTGGTGTGCTGCAGCTGTGGAGTGAGCCTCTGAATGAGAAGCCTATGCTGCAAAAACCCCTGCTGGGTGGTTTGACTCTTGGCTTGAGCTTAGCATTGCACTGCCTCTGTCCATTACACAATGTTAGATGCATGGAGGAGGTCGCAACAGGAGAGCAGAGGTTTGAGAGATGTGTAACTGGTATACTGGCTCTGTGAACACCACATGCCCAGTGAGGCCAGGATTTTGCTCACAGTTACTCTGTTTGCTTTTCCTAGCATCTCAGGGGGTAAATACGGTCCAGAGGTAAGACTTGGCAAACAAACCATCAGGAAGCAAAGCAAGCGTATGTATGTTTTGAGGACTGGAGGTGAGAGTGATCATGAGCATACAATCAGCTAGAACAGTGTAGTAGTGGATTAGTACCAGTCCCTGTGGCCAGAGGAAAAGTGACCAACCTGTGACTTGTAAACTCCTTACTACTCCAAATGCTGTGAGCACATAGCAGAAAACTTGGGAAGAAGAGGGAGAACTGCCCATAATAAATAATTCTGAATTATTTAATGAGCTGGAGAGGTTTTCTTGGAGGGTGATTTATCCTCTGTCATCTCTCCTGTTTACTTCCAAATGGTGTCTTAATTGTTTTTCTCCTACTTGTCCCTCAATTAAACCCTCTCTTCGCTTTTACCTTCATTTTCAGCACATCACTTAATTTTCCTTATTTACTTTTTAATTAATGATCTGGCACTTCTTGCCTTCTCTAAGCTTGTTACACTGAAAACTCTCTGCTTCACTACTGTTTCTTGGGAACAGGGAAATGAAATTTGTTTGCTCCAGACAAAATTAATTAGACTCTTTGCTTTGTTTCCTCTCTTCTAATGAAGCCAATGTGGCTTAAATTATTGACTGCATGAAATTATTTTCAGGGATCCTTCTTCTGTCATTTTTTGCAGGTACATTAAAAGTGAGTTGTCTTCTGCAAACAGTATTTTTCTGTAGGATAAATCAATACCTGCAATAATAATTTGTAGGATTCAAACAATAGTAGTATTTCCTACAGTTTTTCACAGATCTACAATTTTTCCAACTCTTTGCTGCAGATGTCCCCTTGGCTATAGGCAGCAGATGTACGTGTAACTCTTGAAGAGCAAAGAGAGATAAACATGTAATATATATGCTCATTGAAAAATCATCAGCATAGAAAAAAAAGGCAATGCACTCATTAGCATGGCTTTTAAGCAGATCTAATTTTTTCACTTTCTCATGGGTCTGAATCAGTTATTTGGTGTGATTTTGTCAAGTAGCACTCTATTTCTAGCTGTTAGCCATATCAGCAGTTTATGAGTAGGTGAAGGTGAATGTGATGTCTACTGCTTATTTTCTAGTTATGCTTAAAATATCACACAGATTTTGGGTTTCCCAAGGACAGAGCCTGGTACACCACTGTAAGCAGATTAGCTCAGGGCAATCCCCTCTCAGCCCTTTCGTACTACAAACTCATCCTATGCCAAGTCTTTCCATATCGCTACATGGGGCTGCTGCTCATTACTTCCACAGGGAGGAATACGTTTCTGTGGCTTGGAGCATGGTCTTGCGCACAAGCAGTTTTGCCGTGTGGAGTAGCACACAGCTGATCGCTCAGTCTCCAGGGACATTACGTTCTTCAGGAGACAGTCCAACACCACACAGAAGTGGACAACAGCTTCCTGGGAGACCAGGTAAGTACTGAATAGACCATGCTCACATGTTGATGTTGACAGCCAATCTCTTATTCACCAGCTGCTGATACTACTGAAGTTCAAGACCATACACGGATCAAAGAAGAGTGAATGGGAAGACTTGAATTCAATGGAAATGAAAGAAATTTTCCCTACTCTCTCATTCAAAGCTGTCCATAGCATCTCATAAGACATACAAGAGACATACTGTAGAAATGATTTATCCTTAGTGTAAACTAACAGTGTCATGCTGCTGAAGGTAGAGGCAGTTATTTTTTTATTCAGACACATGATGCAAATCATTGTCAATTATGTTTGAATTCTTTGACGTATTTAACAAGTGTCTAGCTAAGCAAGTATAGTTCTTGAAGTGCATTTTGCAAATAGGTCTTACCAGTTGCTTAATACCTCTCAACATCTTCAAGATATTTGTGTGATTACTAAGGTGCATGTTTGTGGTATAGTTTAACTTGGCATTAATGTAACAATTGAAAAAATAAAGCACCAATAGCTTTATGAATATTCATGGTAAAGTCATGTAGCTACTACTGCTAACATACTCTCTTTTGTGAGTGCTTTAATGACTTGCTGCTTCATTCATGCAAACAGTTGCAACTCCTGGGTGTTTCACAAATATTAGCAAGCATAACTCCCTATCCTCCAGAATTGTAATTAGAGTCATGTCCCACACTAGATTTGCCTTTAGAAAATCCATTTAGAGAGCAAAAACATATGACTGGGACAAGTCATTCGGATGCTTTACATTAAATGCTAAGCAGTGACTACTATACATACAACCTGTAAGCTAGAATGTAGATGTGGCGAACCATGTGGAATCAGTCCCAGTTCACAGAAAAAATCACATGGAGGAATACAACAATTCTTCAGACAATTTCTTTGAAAAGAAAAAATTAAACAATCTGTGTCCTGATGAGTATGCAAGTCATTCATATACCTTCTGAAAACTGGTTTAACTACCAAGAATGTGAGAGGCCCATGCTGCTGATCCTTATTGCATCCTCAAGTCTGGTCATAGTCAATAAAGTCAAACCGGCACCACTTCACTTACAGTTTCCACATCCACATCGCAGCATGATTCTGGGGATCACAGAAATTTTTTTGAGAGGTGGAATAAAGATATTCACTAAGCTGAGCTCCAGTTTTAATTAAAGTGTTGGAACTTCTGCTAATATTGATGATGTTCAGAGTTAAAAAATATAAATTTGTTTCACTGTAATAAAAATAATCTCTGCTAGGATATGCTGAATCCAGGAATAATAACAGTTTCTTAACAAGTTTTTCAGCGAAAGTGCTGATTTCTCATCCAAACTATGACGTTGGTAAGTACAATAAAGCTCTTTCAGTGAATGGATAGTCTATATGAGCCCTATTAGAGAAGACACATTTAAGAAAAGTAATGAATGTCCAAATGACATTAGCTACTATATTAAAAAACCCCTCATATAATTCCATGCAGAATCCTGAGAATTATCCTGTTCTGCAACTTTATGCAGCTCTTTAGCTTT
Source organism: Mesitornis unicolor (assembly GCF_000695765.1). Classification (NCBI taxonomy): domain Eukaryota; kingdom Metazoa; phylum Chordata; class Aves; order Mesitornithiformes; family Mesitornithidae; genus Mesitornis; species Mesitornis unicolor. Next base: position 128,822 of record NW_010170102.1, on the reverse strand, counting down.
GTCCTCTACATTTAATAATGAACTATGATTTTTAGTCAGTTTCCTGTTGTGATACATTAAGGGAACTGTTGTATGATTGTATTGCTCCAGAGCAGATAAAATTGCTATGGCTTATGGAAAATGGTGTATGATTCATCTGATAAAACAGTCAGCTGATCAACTGGGAAAATAAATAAAATAGAACAAAATATACCATGTATTGTTACTACTGTTCTTTACTGTTACTAAAAGAGATATAAAGACACCAATAAAAGCTCAAGAATGTGGAAGGAATTGTATAGACATCAAGTAAATAAAAGTCTTTGATCCAAAATTCTAATAATCTCGGTCTCGTTCTCCAATGTCATCTTCTAAACTGGGGAATAAAACTGATCCCCTTCTGTACATCCATCTCAATGAAGCAAAGTCACAGTCATAAGCTGGGGTCAATGTATGTATCCCGCTCATCCACACTCAGAGCCCCAGAACTGTTTTGCAGAAACCTAATGCAAGACCACATGTCTGAATTCTGCCTCTGTGTCCTGAGCTGGAAACATAGTTCCCAGAACTGCCAGGATCCCTGCAGTGGATGTTGTACTGGGACAATTGTCCCTCCCATGACATAAGTCATGCAGCAGGCAAGTCCTGCATAGCAGGATTTAGGGAGCATCAGCAACTGCCTGTGTGTATCTGCCAGGGAAGTCACTCCACTACAGCCATCACATACCCTTTTTGAGATTATTTCTGTTCTACCAGCAGTAGGTTTACCGTAGCCTGGGATCTTCTGCTGGTGCCAAAGACAGTCCCATGGGCTTACATAGAGGATTTCCTTCTTTCCTGTAGCTTTGTAAAGTAAAAAGGAAGTTTTGTCTGCTGCAAAAACAAGGGGAGACAGCAAGGAGAAGGAAGTGCTGTTTGAACAGAAGAACCTGGCAGTTTCCTGAATAAATTTGTTGTAGCTCTGAGAGTAGGTTTACAGCAGGGACCTGCAATTTTCCTTCAGTTTTCATTGCACCACCCCAGTCCCTGACACTAACACTGGTGGAGATCTTCTGTGGACAAACATCAGATGATCTCACAACATGTTATTTAAAGCAAAATGTGGCAAATATTTCTAAATTTGTCCTTGTATGTACTGTGAGCATAAAAACAACTAATTCAGCATGAGTGTCCCTCTCAAGATAAATGACATGGATTAAGAGGCAGATCTTCATTGGTAAAAATCCCTGAATGTGCCTTAAAATGACTAGTGCACTTGTGTGAAGAAATTGTCTTCATACCTAAGGTGACTTACATGGCTGACTTGCATGCTTTTGTTTACAAGAAGCAGCATATCTTCACTGCTTGCTTTCCATTCCACTTGAATGTCGTCACACTCCTTTTCAATGATATGCAGCATCTTCACTGTTTCTGTAATTGTTATACTCAGCGCAGTATACACTTTTCTGAAAATAAGTATTTGGTAAACACTGACATAATCAAGCCTTTGTTCTTCACTTGTCAGTGGGGAAGAAGAAGTAGTGCTTGGAAGATTGCAACAACTTTATCTCAGAATGCTTTTTAAAAGTGTTTTTTTTCTTATTCTACGAAGACTGGTCTCACAATGAGGGAGGTCAGAGTTGACTCTTTCCATACACTGCAGTAGCTGAGAACTTTACTTACTTATTCTGGAGGTGATATTACTAAACTGAGGCAAAAAAAATTTGGTTTCTGTGTTTTAAAAGGCAATTTTTTGCACTGTTGTCATCAAAACAATATGGTGCCAAGTGAGATAGCACCTTGAAAGAAAAGCTGCTACTGAGCTGCTTGACAAAGAAAGCAAGCAAGCCAAGGTTGCTAGGAAAATATTTTCATTTTAATTTTGTGAACTCATAGTGAAACACAGATGAAATTAGTTTTGAGAAAATGAATGCAGGTTTGTCAGCTAAAATTCTCAGAGGGTTCAGTTTTATAATTTAAACAGCCCAGATTTTAGATTAGTGAAACCTCTTTCAATACTTCAGTGCTAGAATGTACCCAGGTGATAAAATTGGTTAAACGAATCTTTACAAGCAAAGAAAAACAAGTACTGGCTCTAATTTATGTCAATTCACATTAGCACAACTCTTGTCAAACTCGAGTGGATCGTTTACTTCAGCTGTCTGAAGAGACAATCTTTGAATTTACTCTAAATGTATAAATTCAATCAACTAGTTCTGTTAAACAGCAAATGCAGTTGAGAATATATGGATTACAGCTGTACTTGAGATAGAGAATTAAAAATAAATTCCTCAAGATGAATGGGCTTGAATAACTCTAAGTGCTTTATTCAAAGAATTGTTTTAAGGGTTTCTGAAGACATTTTGTTGGGCATTACATCTCTGTTCTGAAAGGAATGATGATTCCCTAAATAACATTACTTCAGTATTGTGCAATGAAGTGCTGTAGTTCAATGGTAGAGGACTGGGAAAGCTTCTTTTGTTCACTTTAACGTAAAAAGCCTAAAGAAAAAGTGCTTAAGTAGTTTGAAACATATATGTGTGCCATATTGCAAAATGTTGAACATGTTCCCCAACAGCTAGATAGCTGTGAAACCTTTTATAACATGGACATTTTCACTGTGACAAGCACTGATGTGGTAATATATGAGTAAGTCAGCCACCTTTAGTGGTACACCTACATGCCTTGTGCAGTGAAGAAGCAAATGGGAAGAGTTTTAAAAGCGAGTTCGTTGAAACCAACTGGAGCAGTAAGAAGTTTCAATTTAGCTATGATCTCTGTAGTTATAATGTCTTGCATCACTGTGCATGGTTTTCTCCAGAGTAGAGTAATGCCCTGTGCTAATTTTTTGCTAGTCCATATATGAGTCTAAATCCTCGAAGAAACTTCACTGTTGACCTGATTTTAGGTGTTTCAATGAGACCATCGGTGTGCATCCTGCTGAGCCCAGTTGAGAGTATCCTCTCATCTCCACTACAGTTGTGGGAATCCAGATGTCCCCTCAATGGCTGAGCAATCGCTGAAGGGGAAGGAGAATCAGAGAAGTGTTGATGTGGAGCAAGAAAGGGCACTTGGCACCTCTTTTGTGAAGACAGGCTGATGTGGTGTCCTGGCTGCTTGAGGGCATGAGATTCCTCTCTACTACTCCAAGTAAGATGCCTTTGTTTTGGAAAGAGATGAGTCTTACAGACATCCTCATGGATATTTCTAATGATTTAGCTGAGATGAGGTCAAGGTCCTAGCTCCTTATTGTCATAAACCTGTGCTTGCTGTACAGAGCAAGGAGAGTACAAGGTACTTCGGTCATGGCTGTGACTGCTCTAGGAAAATGGAGGCTGGGTCCTATATAACTTAATCTAGGAGAGTTTGTGTTCCATGTTGGATCTAGTCCTTTGTTTAGAATAAATTTCTAGAATAATTTTAATTGTCATAACTTACTACTTGTGAGATATTCCCAGAGGCCATGTCTTTTATAGATGTTTGATGTTGTAAGACCTTCAATGCACAGATCTAATTTAGAGAAGTCAGTCTCTACAGAGGGGTATTTATTTTTTGTTTATATTGAGCATGTTATTATTGTATAACTTGCAGTTTGGTTTTGCCCCAGATATACTTACAAACATAATGGCCACTAACCTTTCTAATATATGTCATGAAAATCTTCTAAAAATATAGAGAGTGTATTACATGCTGGGAAACTGTAGGAATCTCTGTTTTATCCATAATATCAGATACTACAGAGCTGAGCAATGAATATTTAAAATTATTTTTGTACTTTATTAGTAGCAAGGAATAGTTTAATATGTGATTTTAAAAGCAAAGACATTTATGGATATGATGTGGAAAAACTTTCTGGATGGAGAAGCGTTTCTTGTACCAAGAGAGAGAATGCTGACTGATGCCAGGAGTTTACAGTAGTGTGTTGGTCTGTTCCAGAAAAAGAGTGTGTAAGGCTGCACAGCAACAGACCATAAGCAAGACAAAACCTGCTTCAACATGACAAGCCATTCATAAACCCAATTTCTAGACTTATAAGTCCTTATGAAGGTCTTACTAAAAACTTTTCCACAAAATACGATTTTTCTTTAACAGGTCTGAAGGCACAGACCCTTACTGGGATGCCACCAGGCATGGACCATTCCCAGGAAGCCAGTGATCTTTTGGCAAGAAGCTGCCCAGGGCAGGGCAATGAGGTGACCACCCTGTGTCTTGAGGGGAGCAGTCCTGTGGGAAGCCAGGATGTGGGAGTGGAAAGCACAGGAGGAAAACTTCCCAGGGCAGCAGCTTCTCACTGCAGATGGTGCTGTCAGTGACCCTGGCTGCAGAAAGGAAAGCAAGATTAAGTCTCCCTGGTGGTGTGGGGTGATTTACAGAGCCTCACACACTTGTGTGAGGACGACCAAAGTCAAAGCAGGTATCGTTCTTTCATCTTTGCAGATTTTCTTCCTGTAAAATTAACTTAAATGCAACACTTTCTCCCTGGAAAGTCTCGGACTTCATCTTCAAAATATGCCATCATCTCTGCAAAATTTTAACATGAAAATAACTAAGATAGATGAGAGTTTTAATAAACTGTGACATGATATTTTGCAGGGATACCTGCAGGTATCTGTTCTGCATCAGGATGATGAGGGCTAGTGCAGGATTCTTTCTGGGTTTTTGTAAGAGAGGCACAGCTACAGATGCTGTAATAAAATAACTGTTTTAATTAGGTAGAATAAAAAGAGGGATATAGATAGCAAGCAAATCTTATATCCCTTCAGATGCAGCATTACGTGGATCCTTGCTGCATTTTCCCACAACACACTGTGCAGGTCCCGTCCACAGAGAGGTTCCTCCTCCCTCCCATGTAGTGGTACCTTTTATTGTTTGTACTAGAACAGTACTTTAACAGAAAGAAAAAAATAACTAGCTTTTAATATAATTAAACATTATTATGACATATATATATATTTGTCATAGAAAAAATTCTTTTATCTCAGTAACTATGTCTCACAGGTTCTTCAAAGAGATAGATAAGAAGCTTCTTAATGTCTCAGAGCCTAAGCCTACAGCATGACGACGGATTGGTCAGAGGTCATGGAAGGATATGATGGTTCTGCATCACTCAGATTTTTTGGCAGATTAGATAACTTCATAAACTAGACCATGGTCTAACTAAACTTCCCATGATCTCTCTTATCATTTGTCAATCTGGGGTCAACCTCAACAACAAGATAATTGTGGACCTCACCCAAAGAAATATTCCATTGAATGCCAGATTAATAACCTGAACAAGTCTTTCTGGGCCTGAGATAGATGAGTCTATGAGAGTTTTTCATGTGCTGCAAGAGTGGAGCTTACCGAACAGCACACCCACTTAAAAAATTGAAGCAAACAGCAATGAGAGATGAGCCTCTGTTCTGTCCTGCAAAGATCCGGAGTTACTGTCAGAAGACATTTTCACGAAGCAGAGTTAGAGCCTTAGATGGGATCTTGGTGAGTGTGCTGAGGCAGAGCTGGGTGAGGGTCTGTGTCTGACACGCACAGTGCAACCCATGTAGTTGTATAGGAGCATGCATTCATTAGTTTTAGTTTGTCATCAGTTGTTTACTTACAGAAGGTACTTTGTGACGAGGTCTTGCAGCACAATCCTATTCCATTTTCGATACCACCAGTAATCCTATCTTTAGCAGTTTCCTTTGGTATTTGGTGAATCAGAGCATGACACTAATTGTCTCATGGCGTCTAGTTAGGTATTAAAAGAACAAAAATATTTATTTCTTTTAACAAAGGGTAAAAGACAATCTAGTAATTACAGCTTTTGTCTCCAAAAGACTAAATGTTATTTGAAGAATTTTGTGTGATAAATACCTTTAATTAAACTTGCATTTCTTCAGGTTGACAGACCTCTGAGATCTTAGTGACACTCTTGAATCCAGCTGATGGTGGTGGTGCTGCTGCATTCAGCCCATAAATCAGCACATCCCCCATCTCTGCAGTTATCACTGCACATTTAATAGTAAGCATCAGCTTCAGATTGAACAGTGGTGCTCTATAACAGAACATCCACAAAGCCAGCAGTATTTGTCAATAGTCTCCTACAAAAGAAGCTCAGAACACAAATCAAAGAGTAGAAACAGGCATGATGTTCTGGCATGCCCATGAGATACATGTACAAAAGAGAAGAGAGAGAAAGAATGTCAGAAAGATAATTTGGAAGCCCCGTCAGTGGTTTAGTTTTGCTAAAAGAGATTCCCAATTTTTCGATGCTTAATGCTATTCTAGGATACTGCGGCAAAAGGGGAGTCCGTCAGATTAGACAGGAATTGATGGGTCTCAGGAAGCTCCTTTTCAAAACAAGATTGGAACAAAAAGATTTTCAAGAAATGAAAAAAAAACCCCACCTACTTTTATTTTCCTGTCTCCTTCCCTGTTTCCAGTATATCAAGTACAGCAATTCAGACTTTTAAAAAGTATCTCCCCAGGCTATATTTCCTCTGGCAGCCCTACTGTGACTCTGCCCTGAGGGTAGCCTTTCTTTATCATCCTTAGCTACAAGGTATCTGTCACAGTGAAAAGCTTTTGTCCAGGACCACACTTAGTTTTTTGAATCCTTAATTCTCTTATTTAGATAGGATAACACATCTCTGGGAACACCACAGGGTTTGGAAACCCTGCTACACACAGGATGGCATGAAAATAAATACCCTGCATTTGATGATGTTAGCTTTTGCTTTTCCATCCCTGGAATGCCTGCTGAAGTAATCATCAGCATCAGCCACTTGATGGAGATGGGAGAGTTTCTGTTGTTTGCAGGTGCAGCCCAAGTCCCTTCCTGTGGTGCTTTTGAATCTAAAATGCCTGTTGGGAATTCCTAAATGCCCAGAGGGTTGGACCGGAAGAAAGAATTAGGTGAAAACCGTGATTTCTCAGTCCTCCTTACCAACCTGAAATGAGTCCAATACAGCAATGATTTACTGCTGTTTCAGACCTGCCAGTTCAATTATTGCCTCTACTGGTAATTGCCCAAATTTCCTGACAAAACAGCGCTGTGGAAGAGGCCAGCGCTGTACAGACATGTTAGACTTGCTGGAGTCTTGACAAAGCATCAGTCACTGCCTGGGACAGTGCTTCCTGCTGCCTCACGGTCTGCGGCAGAGGCTTTCCCTCAGCTTCTAAAGATGGGCAAAATGGGATGCCTGGGTCCAGCAGCTGCTAGGAAGGTGCCCACTCTTTCTCCTAGTATCAGGTGTAGGCAGCAAGCCTTTGGTGGCAGGGTGGCTGCCTCATGCGGGACACAGCCGGTTCCAGATGGCTCCAGTGGACCATCAGCAAGGTTGGTGACACCTCTGGTAAAACATATTTTAAAAAAGGCAAAGCACCACATTGCAGAGAGGAGTGAAGAAACAGAATTGTGAGAAACAGCCCTGCAAACATCAAGGTGAAAGAAGAAAGAGGAGGAGGAGATGCTGCAGACACCAGAGCAGATTCCGCTGCAGACACCAGAGCAGATTCCCCTGCAGCCCATGCAGAGGACCCAGGGGAAAAGTGTAAGAAGGAAAAAGCAGCAGAGAGGAGCTGTTATGGACTGACTAAAACTCTCCATCCTTATCCCCCTGCACTGCTCAGATAGGGGAGTAGGTAGGGAAGGTGGGAGTGTAAGAGCGATGTTAAGCCTGGGAAAAAGGGGGAGAGTACAAGGAGGTGTTTTAATTTTTGCCTGTCTCTCTCACCATCCTACTCTATTTTAATTGGCAACGAATTAAATTAATTTTCCCCAAGTCAAGTTTGTTTTGCCCATTAAGGAAATTGGTAAATTATTCCCAAAAGCTTCTTCAACCTACTTTCTTCCTCTGTCCAGTTGAGAAGGCTGAGTGAGAGCAGCTGGGTGGGCATCTGGCAGATGGTCAATGTCAATTCATCAAACTCCTACACCAGGATCCTTTTATTGGATTCTTTGTATGTACTAGGCATACCGTGCCAATACAGAAAAAAAAGATCATTTAAAAATTACTTAAAATGCAAGGCTCCCTTATTACCTTCATACAGACCCCACCACAGTTTGGATAAATCATGTAGAAGGAGTACAGCAAGCTAAGACAACGGATTATCAAAACAGGCAGTTTGAGATCTGCAAAGGCCACCAGCACAGATGAAAGTGCTTCATTCAGGCAGTTCTTGTTCAGACAGACATTGCT
>NW_010170102.1:82138-120653 GCF_000695765.1 Mesitornis unicolor | reverse complement strand
TCCCTTTGCTTCACACAGATGGCTCATTTTGGTCCTTGCAAGCAGTCTTCTGCAGTGTCAGGTAGAGACCCACCCGTCAGTGATCTCTGCTCACAACCAACGCTGTGCCCCAGGGCAGAGCCCAGGATTTAGTTGGACTGAAGTAGTTAAACATCTGCTGGGGAGCTTGCAAGCAGAAACGTTCTGTTCTCCAAGGCCCATAAATGGGAACACAACCTGCAGGACAACCGTTCCCTTGTGAGGGGAAGAACAAAAGAGTGCTAAAAAAAGGCTTTGTTTTCTTCCAAGTAAATGCTGCATGAAGGGATGTTTTCTTTACTGTCATCTTCAGCTCCAGTGTGCAGCAATGCTTTTACTCAGCTAGCAGCTTTCTAAGTTTTTGGTATGCTTTATAAATGGCAGGGATATACTTGCCAGGGTGGTAGGAGACTGACATTAACTTCTGACTGGAGAAAAATTAATGGTTTGCCTGGGAGAGGCACTCCAGAATTGCACAGTGCTACCGTTTAAGCAGGATGATCATCACATCATAGTTGAGCAATCAGGAGAGGGTATTAAAAAGCAAAGAAAGAGGTGTGGCTGTTGCCTCTTGATGCAAAACACCAGCATCTTTCTATCTAAGGCATTACAGGGGTCTGTTACTGAGTAGCCAGAGATGCAAGCATTCACTAAAGTAGAAAGTTTTAGCAAAATGTCAGACTTGGAACAGACTGAACAGACAAACCTATATTAAAAACTGGCTGGACTTTGAGTACTCCCTCAGATCTTTCATGAGGAAGTGGGCTGTAGGGGCAGGCTGGAAAAAAATGGCAGACTATTCAAACAATCTTCCCGCTTTGGACAAACAATAGCTCATTCATCACCTCTGTTATTTCATCAGATTTTTTTAATAGATGCTAGCAATATTTCAGTACTTTCTCAGACAGACCTATTCATCTCAAGATAATGTCTAGCACCTTATTTCTTAATTAATTTCATCTAGTTTTCCAGAAAGCAATAATATATAATCCTGGGCTGAGAAAGAAAGCTATAATTAAATAATCCGCTGATGTCATGTACTGTCATGAGCAGTGGAAAACTACAATTAAATTATAGCCATGGGCTCTCAATGCACTATGGAATTGATGGCTGTTTCCATATGTAATTAATATGTCTATACTTATTTAGAAACCTTGGGCCAGGCCCATAATGGCTATAAATCAGTGTTTCCTTGCAGACTTCAAAGGACTACAGCAGCTTAAATTGGCTGGAGGTCTGGCTAGTCAGACTTTGGTGAACTATTCTGGGAACAGTGATGAAGTATCAACCCTTCAAAAAGGACAGCCAAGCTGTATTGGTTACAGAAGGACATTTGGCCTTGCAAAATCACCTTTGTCCAGCTTGATAATGCATACCTTGTGCACACTTGTGCCTTTGTGCTCTACTCCTGGTACTCAAGTCTCCCTTTCAGTGGTAATATTGAGTCCACATCTAAAGACTTTGGAAGAGGTGAACACAAATTGGCTAATCTCTTTGTCCCCATCCAAAGCTACAATGACTACACAATCTCAATTTTATTTTCCTCCAGATCTTCCTGTTTGACTTCAGTGTGTGATGCTTATACAAAAAGCCATACTGAGTTGCTATTAATTTCATTTTGTATTCATCACAAAAAAAAAAAAAAGGAAAACCACAACTTTTTAGTATAGTGTTAGAGACAGTGAGCATTCACCACTCCTACCAGTGCTCAGTGGGAACAGCAAAAAGCTATAACTTTAGAGGAACAGTAACCTGGTTTATATCCAACACATTTACATGTTTTACAGGAAAAAACAAATTAAACTTTTTGCAGCGTCAAGTCAATAAGTTGATTTTTTTGGTTTTAAATCACAAAATTCTGCTTTTCCTGGTTTCTCTTTCATGGATTCTGGGGTCCTTTCTCCCCCTCTTCATTCTGTCTGGCCACAGGCTGGAATTTCTCCCCATGAATTCCCCAGTAGAACTAGGCTGTTGATTAGGCCAGGCTACCAATACACTGCACCCAGCTGCTTCTCAAAGAGGTGCACAAGATCTGGAAAAAAGAGGCAGCAGCCAAAGATCACAGAAAAGCTAAGAAGACTCCCTGCTTTTCCTGTTCTCCATCAGCCCATAATGTCCCTGCAGCAGAGCATCCTATTGTACTGCGTCAAGGAAAAGTGGATCATTTTCCCTGGTGTAAGATTCTTTCATTTGAAAATACCCTTTAGACAAAGCTGAACAATTATGTACTGAAGAATTCAGTTTTATTAATGGTATGACTTTAAATTTATTTTTGTTTGGGAATGGTTAGTCTTTTCCTTTTGAAATGACACTGTAATTTCTAACTATGTTAAATATTATATTGGGAAGAGGGGAAAAAGAAGACAAAGTGAAGTGAAACATTTTACCTTACCTCCCACCCAGCCTTTTCCCTCAAATATTTGTTTAATTGAAATTTTCATATGGCATTTTGCTCTGCTTCAGAATGAAAATGAACTTCAGACTAGTGAAACTTCCTATAAAATGAAAATTCTGGTTGCCACCTTGCACTAATATTTACCTGTCTTCCTTGCTAGTTCTCTCACATAGTGAATCCAGCCTTCCTTCCAAATAAGAGGCAAGCAATCAGCATCATGCAATGCTATCAGCATTTCATTGATGAGGTGAAAGAATGGTGCATCTGCCTCCATGTAGATTTCTGAGTTTTGTGTAACGTTACCAGAGAGAAGGGATATTTCTGAGGCTAGGGTGCAGCCAGACTGGACGCAACTGAATTTTCTATTAAAGATCCTTCCTGCAAATGGCATAAACTATAAACATTATGAAATGACCCACAGGTAGTTTTAGTGAAAGAAGTTTGCTCATACAACCAACATATATACCAGACAAGTAATAAATGAAGGGCACAGTGTTATTAAGCAGTGTTTTCATATTAGCATTATGAGGAGTTTGTAACAGGATCTAAACAAAGCCATTAGGTACTGATGGAACCATTAGTAGAAATAACATCACTTGAAGTCCTTTCAGAATTTTTTGGTACACAGATAACAAGAGAGTTCAAAATGAACTTTAAACGTTCATTTCCAGTCAAATAAACTCTTGTACAACTGGCAAATACCTTCAATGGCAGACTTTTTAATTTTCCAGGCTTGGTACGGCAGCTGACCTGCTAATGCAAAACTGAGCCCAGCAAGGACAGGGAGCTGGTAAACATAGATGTGCTGCAGACATAGAAACTTCTCACTGACTTTCAGCTTCACCACCTTTTCTTTGGCTTCAGTTTGATTAATTAAGCTAACTTCATGGAATATAATTAACTTAATTCATACATTGTTTCGTACTATGCTCCAGGTTTTTTTAGTAATACTTACTTTAGGTTAAAGGCATGAGCTGGGTAAGAGAGGATTCTCTTCAATCCTGAAAAACTTGGTTTACCCTATATTCTTTCACATTTTAAAATCAGTTGCAATTTGAACTAGTGATTTTACTTGGGAGAAAGTGTAATTTTTGTTTCGTACTAACAGTCGGATCAAAGCTAAAATCTGTCATTGATTACCAAAGGATAAAACAAGCAGATAAAAGCAACCAAGCAGCTGCTCATTGAACAGATTTGTAGTTATTTCTGCCAAGGACTTGTATGTCCTTCATAGCTCAATGGGATTGGTCAGAATAAGAGGCAACATAACACTGGCCTGACCTCAAAGCCTCACTTGCCACTTACTGTGTTTATTCTATGACTCAGAGAGATAAGAAAAATAGGATAATTACCAGAGACGATAATGCTGTTAGCAAACTGGAACACTTTGCATTATACCACAGCATAAGCACAACTGCACCCAAAGAGTCTCTCACCTACTCTAACACCAAGAAGAAAACTCCTGAATGCATTTCAGAACATATCCCTCAATCTTGATGGAAGAATCGGAGCATAGAAATTATGTCTCAGGAGCAAAAAGTTTGGAAAAGGGGTAAAATGGACCAAAGGAGAGGTTTGTCAGACTCAGGCTTTCCCTGCGATTTCCTCCCTGAAATTGAAAGATAAATGGAAACACACTGATTTTAATAAGCTGTTTTAACAAACACAGCTTTTAAAACCAGTTTCTTAATCTCTTTTTTTTTTTTGTGAAATATTGCAATGAGAGCCAGACTGTAAAACCTGAATAACTCTAAAATACATGAGCTATGACCACGCATGTAACAGGGAGGATGGTGACACTGCAGCCCACAGATGTAAGCAGACTTGTGCAGGGCTGGGAAGGGAAGGAGAGTGAGCTGGTGTGCTGGGAATCATGTACCACCACAGCCACTGCTCCCAGGTGCTCATCAGGGTTCACTGACCATCACCAGAGGTTCAGGTCTCTGTCTGCTGCTGGGGTACCTGGGTGCATCCACAACCGTGCCATCCAGTGTGGTGGATCAGGCTGCAAATGCAGCCAAAGTGTCACATCACACGGAGTTTCAATTGCTTGAGCTGACTTCTTATTCTGTTCTGGCAACAGATGATGTGCAAACATTTGCTATGGTTTGGTCAGTCTTCATCAGATTTATGGGCTTTGCATAAGTCATGCTCCTTTTGGAGTGGGAAATTATTGTCTTCCATGCTCTAACTCACATCTGCATTTAAATAACCTTAATGAAACTAATAACAGAGCTGCTGAGGACTGAATGCATCACTGAGTGAATATTTGGATGTAAGTTTCCACCAAGCTGATTGCAGTGGTTTGTCATTCAATTATCAGCTCATATTTTTACCATCCAAAATGAAGGAGTCCTTCAAATACCAGTGAGTTAAGGTGAAATAAAAGAGATCATCAAGCAGCACAAATCACAATTTTGCACTGAAGTAGCTTTGACAGCACCTGTAATACATGGAGTTAAACCATCATTTATTATGTTAGCTAATTAGATTAGCCATAGTTTGCAATGTGGCAGTTTAGAGTGTGTATACAATAATTGCAGGTCATGCATCATATGCACATGAAGTAAGAGTGATAGGTTTTGCACCAGGGACAGCTGAAATGTGTGTAGTCATTTAGTTCTTGAGCACTGTAGTCATTAGGCTTGAGCAGGGCTGAGCCATCATTTCATTATATCAGGCAGTGCTATAGCTCCAGGGAGCCTTTGAGGTTTCTGTGATGTGGGCTCCACAGCTTTCCCATGGTGAGCATGGGGAGACAGTGGGCTTCCAAGGACCTGTGCCTCTTGGGTTCTGCTGGATCTGGCCCTTGTTCAAGCCCATCTCTGAACTAGGTTGCCACATTATTGCAATGCCAACAGTTTCAGCGGTGACTAGTCTTCTCTTTAATTTGTCTGCCAGGTTTAGAGAGGTGATAAAGCAGAAGGGTGTGCTGAGGGCAGCCAGGCTAAGACTAACCCAATTTGCAGTGCAGGGTTGGTATTGATGACGTGACTGGGTTTGGTGAGCCAAGCACTCATTTTGCTAAAGCAAATCTTTCAGCACAGCAGGTCCAGGGAAGTGGTTCTTCCTCTCTCTTCCACCAGTGAGATCATACCTGGAGCACTGGGTCCAGTTTAGAGCTCCGCAGTAAGAGAAAAACATTGACACACTGGAGTGAGACCAATGAAGGACACCAGGATAGGTGGGGGCTGCAGTACACCAGGATAAGGAGAGTTGGAGAAGCTCCCAGCTGTTGTAACAGCTGGCAATGACAGGAGCTTGCTGCTTTCTCCAGCCACCTACTTGGAGGAGATACAGTGGAGGGAGCCAGACTCTTCCCAGGGGTGCATATGACGGGACAAGGAGTAACTTACAGATGCTGCAATGGGGAATTTGTAAAGTAGTAGCAAATGAATCTCTAGCCATAGTGCTCAAGCCTTGGTATAAAAAGGAAATAAGGAATGAGCATGTACTTTGTTTATTGTCCTATTTGGAAATCAGAGCACAGTGATGAGAAAAAGGGATATTGTGCTCAGCAGTAGTACAAATATCAACTACCTGGCTTTTCTTCCTTTCATGACAGTGCTTTGGAAACCCTGCCACTGTATTAGCAATTGAAATAGCATTAACATTGCAAAACCAGGGTTTACTGAAAACCACTCAAAGGCATCCCAGCTGTACCACATCAGCCAAATCTGTAACTTGTTTGTAAAGTAAAACACACTCTGGGCAATGAAACCGACACGTCAAGCAAGACAGTCTCTCTGCCTATGGAGACATGGGTCTGAGGGTAGGTGTCTCTCCTTTACTTCCACATGAACATGTAGGAATGGAGGAGACACAGGAGTGAGAAGTGCAAGCCTAGGTAGGAGGACACAGAAAAGCCACCAAAACAATTCAGACTGCAGAAAGCTACTTGGGAACTGGTGTTCAGATAAAACCTGTGCTGCAGGCTACACCTTTAGCCCAGTGCATCAGGACTGCAATTATACAAGCCCAGTTCAGAGCACATGTCTGTGGTAAAGAGATGCTAATCTACACCAGGACTGTGCCTGAGCTTACACTCATCTGGAGGGAGTGGGTAGATCTGCCATTGGGAGACTATTGGAAATGGGGAAACTTTGATCCCTTTCACTGAATGCTGTGAAGGGTGCAGCAGCATGGATTGCTTGGCAGAAGCAGGCTGGCTACTAGCTCCATACACAGCTGTTCTGACAGCTTCTGCTGTGCAAGTAGAAAAGGAATCATCTTCCTGCCACACAACTCTGCTGTTTGGCAAGCCTGATTGTTGGGAGAGGTACCAACAGCATTAGCTTCTTTTTTCTAGGCTTTCATGTTCAATTATTAAAACATCTTGAGCCACATTGAATAATTAATTCAGACTTTGTTTATGTCATGAGGGAGGGCAGTTGTTGCCTTGGAACGACTGTGGGTACCTTGCAAAATAGGGTCTGAGCGAGGAGAACATTTCGGAGCCTGGACAGTAGTGTGGGGCAGCCAGAGGTGGCTGGTGTTTCTACCCATGCTCTTGTTTGCATCTGTTTGAAGCAGGACTACCATGCTGAAGAAAAAGGTTCTGGAAATGCCAAAGCCTTCCTCTCATCCTAACAAAAAACAGCCTCAAGTGACCCTTCACAGTCAAGGTAGTGAGGAGTTTTCTAAAGCCTAGAAGTTTTATTTTGTTGTTATTACTTTCAAAAACATTTCAAGTTTTTAAGAAAGGCTGGTATCAACACCAGTATATCCTTGACTCCGTAGAGACAGAAGTGGTTCAGATGTACCTTCCCCCTGTGCTGATGAACACTCAGCATTGCTACCACTGTTACAGCAAAGCAAACCTTGCAGAATGCAGAAAAATCAAGTGAGTTTTACCGAGTCAGAGGCCAGGCAGAGTGGGCTTCCTCAGAAACCAGCCAACAATGCTGTTCTCTTGACAAGTCATTGCTCAATCCCACCTCCCAGAAAATACCCCTTCAACCTGCCCTTTGCCTGCCCCTTCCTCTTGCCCCTGTTGGTCTTCCAGCCACCACTTGCTGCTGCAATGCACCTTAAACCATCTCCTGTGTTCACTTTCACATGTTAGCTCCTTTGACTGGCCCCTGCTGACTCCGCAGCCCTCCAGTGACAGCAGCAGTGATGGACAAGTGCCCTGTGATCCTTACTTGTGGCAGAATAATCTCCTGGGAAATGGATCTCCTCTAGGAGTCAGCTGGGGGTAAAATGTCTCTCGTATTTTGGAAGTGTAAGCAGGTTTCTCCTGGCAGTGGGAAGTTGTGTACCAGTAAGGGTGGAAAAATTCATCATCTTGGGAGGGGGCGGGAGGAGCTCAGTGTCTCTCCCAGCAGCTCTGCAATGCCTAGGCTGACCTGGACAGACTGGTCTGCAGCATCCCCTATGTCTCCTTCTCTGCTGTGAAGCAGGCTCAGAAAACATCCTTGATAGGTACCTCTAGAATGACTGGTGGGAAGAAAACAAAGGGGTCCTCTGTGGTTCTGGCAGTAGCAGAACCTTTAGAGAGAGCTAAAAATGTGTATCAAACCAGAGTCAACCACATTGATCTTGGCCAGCTGTGAAAGAGCCTCTGTGTGCTTCTCTACCCCTCTAAACACTTTGTCCATACCTGTTTCCTCATGTACAAAAGCATCAAATGGATTCTGATGGCTGTCATTAAGAAAGTTTTCTGGGGAGCTGCTCAAACTGAGGCAGCCTTTGCTGCACAAACAGGAGCAAAGACATGCATTTGCAGCAGCACAACAGGTTTCAGTTGATGATTCTTCATAGACGTCCTGTTCAGTTTACTGTCCACCATCCTTTCAATGAAGCAATGAAGTTTCTGTGACACCTCTGTTTGCCAAGAGATATCTGTGAGTTGTCCTCCAGCTCTGCAGGGCAGGGTAACTGGCAAAAATCAAAGTAAAATTTTAAATATTATGTGATCCCAGGGTGAATATAATGGAGTTCCAAATCAGACAATTTGAAGGTCAACACCAAAAGCCCTCATACAAGGTGGGAAGGTATTTGCTGAACAATAGCACTGCTAAAGAACACCTCAGAAAACCATAAATATCCACCTGGCGCAACAGCAGTGGCTGAGGCATGTACCCTGAGTGAGCATCATTATCACACATTGCACCAGGAGGAAGTTATTTCCTCCCATTCCGAGCTGATGAGATTGCACATAATTGCCTTCTGGCTCAGGCCCTGAGCAGAGGATTCAGGAACAGGATACTCTGATACCAAGAGGCTTGAGAAATCAATCAAGTAAGGATCTTTCCACTCAGCTTAATATCTACAAGACCAGATACTAATTCAGGCAACACTTTCATTGATTTAACTGGGGTGTTTTGCTTGGAAGAGGCTTTTAGCATGCAGGAGAGACAGCCCATTGGAGACAGAGGACATCCCAGTGCTTTGTGAGGACTTTACAATGAAGAGAGAAAGAGCTCCCGGGACTTTATTTTAGTCAGAAATGAGAAGATGACGATCAAGTAAGGTGTTTGTCAGCATCTACTGGTGTGAAATCTGACTTTAAAGTTGTTGGCCCTGACAAAAGCTCCCTTTCTACCTCTCTTTCTGTAGCACCATTAATTTTGCAGCTAACATCTGATAGACGCGTAAGTCAAGATTAGTCAAGCTGTCATGCAGAGTACAAATTCTTCCTGTTGGAGCCTTTTTTATCCCACTTTGCCTTTGGGAAACAGTTCGGGCTTGGGTTTTTGTCTTTGAAAAGTGAATTTCACTGAGAAGTCTGATGGAGTTTCTCTTTGGTGTGTAGGAGCTGAACAAACACTCCCCGATCCTTGCAAAATACTTCCTGGAGGTTTCTCCTGCAGGATAATGAAAACAATGTTCAGGAGGCTTCTCACTGAGAGCTAAATATTTTTCCATTGGTGGGGAGTGAGTGGAAGTGTATTTATGGGAGGAAGTGAATACTGTGTAGTGTTTTTTACAAAGCAGGTGCCTGACCCCACACTGAGCATGGATGTGCTGAAGTCTGTGAGCCCTCACCAGCTGTGCCCTTCCACATTGCAAGGGGCTTACCAGGGTGAGGGGCCAAAATACTGCCTTTGAGCAAGTGTTGAAGTTCAGGACTGGTAAGCATGAGAAGAAAAATAGCCCTTGAAAATACTTTATTTTTTATTGAAATCTAAGGAAACTGAACCGTGTGGAAATATCAGTGAAGTCTATACATGGAACACAACAACAGTCTGCATTAAGTTGAAGCTTTTTATCTTCAAGGACTCTTTGATTTTTCTCAATAAATTTGAAAGTCACATTTGGCCCATACTCCACATGAGGTATTAAAATCGTATACAGGTGTACAAAGTAAATTGCTGAGTATGGGATGCTAGCATTCAACATGAATCATAGCATCAGGTCACATTTTTGATGTTATGCCACAGTCAATCGGTTCCTGTATTGTGGACCATGGGTCAGCTGGCACACATTGACATATATTAAGTTGGATACCGTCTACCTCACCTCCACCCTGCTTTCAGGGACTGACTTGAAAATAAGAGTTTATTTTGGCTGATGAGAAGTATTAATGGTTGAGACAAGCCCATCATAGGAGGCACAAGGTTACTGATACCATCTTTGTGACCATTTCTAAAGTTACCTGTTTATTCTCAAATGGTTAAAAGTTAAAGTCCTAATGCATCAAACAGCGCATGTTGATAAGGGCAGAGATAGGAGTTTTGTTTATTAAACTGTTTTTTTGGGGGATCAGCTGTGCTGATTTTCCTGAACTGATTTGCACAGTCTCTGCTGAGGTGCCTCACAATGACCAGTGAGCCTCTCCAGACACTTGGGAAATGTTCACCCAACATCTTTTGTCTTCTCTGGCTTATCAAAGTCAATGTACATCTAGCAGTTTGAAGTGAATAGACAAGAAAATGCAAGATGTTAAAATACGTTTTATTTTTTTTTCTTTAATTCACATATGTTCTGCAATGGTTATAATCAGGTATCTCAAATGCCCCCCTAGAAAATCTGTGCTCAGTGCACTTTCAGGTGGTAAAGGAGGTGGACACAACCAAAACAGACTCTGATCCCTGCAGTGCCTTATTTTGGCAAATAAAAACTTCTTACATTGGGTTTGCAGATGAAAGTTTTGCAAAGTAGAAACGGTTCATTTGTTCATTATGTTTCTGTGGGCCAGAACAGGGGACATCTTCTCTGTATTTTAAACTATCCACAAAATGACACAGCAATGCTCTACTTTGTGCATGTTCATGGTAGACTAAAACTGGATTGCAACAAAAAGGAAATGGCAGGCTTGGTTTTATAGAGTAATTATTCTCAATTAGATAAAACATTCTGCTGCCTAACCATAGCGTGCAGATTCACAGAGGGGAAAAAGGTACAAGAGATCTTTCCTTTTCCACTTTAACACTAGTCAATCCTAATGGGGAATGAAATTCTGCAGAACCCTGTAATTTCCCTAAAAGCACCCAGACCAAAAATGCATCTTTTACCGATGTCTTCATGTTTTCTTTGTGTACTTGGCACAGCAGGCAGACACAGAAATGACAGGGGAGATTTGTCCCTAGCTCATTGCCTAATCATTTAAATAGATACACCAGCTACTGTATTTTATTCAAAGCTTGAGGTCATTTATATTGTCATGGGTATGACAATATAATATGTTGGAATTTTCTGCAGACACAAAATGCTCCATCAGGCTGTGACTGCTGCTGCTGTAGAGGTAAGACTTTTTCACAGTCAAAAACTATTACCAGTTCTGCCACCAGGAACCTTTAGGCAGGGAAAGTCACAGGCCGATCTAGCTCAACCTTCTTTTTGTCTGACTTTGTAAACAGTTTTTAATTATTATAATTAAAAGGCTGTCAAAAATGTGTTTTGTAAAGGCAACATTTACATACCCAGTGAAGGGTATTTCAAGTGAAATAGAAAAAATATTCTCACATTTTAATAATAGCAACAGAAGTTCAAATCACTTCATCTGGAGAGTTATCTTGTAAAATTGCCACCAGAGGGACTTGATTTTAACCTCTTTGTTCCTTCCCAGCTTCTACTCTCCTGCTTTTCCTGAAGGTCCTGGTACGTTGCAACGTAGCAACGTTGTCCCTGCCTACTTCAGCAGCAATCACAGGCTTGCACCCTCTTCCAAATGCCTGTGTAGAAGTTACTTCCTGCAGGAAGGAGCCTTTGAAATAAAATTAATATTTTTAATATTGCAAAACATTTTGTGAAAGAAAATAATTGCCTTCCTCTTGCTGTGTGATTATAGTTAGCAATTTTATTATTAGCTGGTAGCTCTCTGGAGGCTCACATGATGTATTTTGTAGCATGTTTGGGGTGGGTATAAAGCACTCCCTTAAGCAACCAATTCTGTTGCTCTATCAGGAATCTGTACAGCCATCAAACATGTCCTGAGGCTCCCAAACTGTTCTTTTTTATGTTCCATTCAATGCCTTTTTTTCAAAGAGGCAAGGAAAAACTCTGATCCCTGAACCAAGACAGAGCACACAAGCTCAGATCCGGAGTATTTTGCAGTATTCGAGGGGAGACACCCTTTGCTTCTCCTCTGCTCTCACAGAACTGTTTCTCGCACCCCAAATTTGGTACCATTGGGTGGGTGCTGCAACAGGCTGCCTTCAGACACAACACGGCATTGGGTGGCAGTCCCGTTTCTCCTGCAGTGATAGGGCAGGCAAGGAGAGAGCTGCTGGGCAAGCAAATGAGGGCTGCAACAAACAGGATTTCTCACCATTCAGTGCTAACTGGCCAGGGCTGGGATTTAATTTAGTACAGTGGACATATGGGAGTCAGGGCAGCATCCACCTTATTGCTGCTTGCTCTCTGGCAGCCAGACAGCTACAGCTTCAATCCCAGAAAAGCTGCAGCCCAACCTTTGAGGTCCTTATTTTCTTCTCAAAGTTGGTCTTCCTAGCCTTCAAACTGGAATGTGGGGATTTACCCAAGTGTTTCTTACGGTTTTTAATGAAAGAAGCTCAGGCAAGAAGGCATCTGCTTTTCCTGAGCGTGTGTATATTTAGAATTGCGAAGCAAGTGGTGGTGATTATAATGTGCCCACTGTCAGAAAAATGTCCCTGCTCAGTTCTCAAGCAAAAATAAGGACAGTAGTAAATATTGTATTGGATAAACACATGGGAAGTGTGCAGCTTGATGCAGGCATCATTTTGGGAAAGTAGTAGGTGAAAAGCTGAATGAAGTGTTTTTTCTCCCTCAGTATGAAAACTCACGTAGCGAGAGGAGTGGAAAGTTGTGCTGTTTGCTGTTGTCACCACAAGGCATTTCTCAAAAGCAGACACTCGGGGAAAAAACACCACTGGAATCCAACTATGTCAGGAGCCACCAGGCTGGGACTGTTCCCAGGGAGGGGGCATGGACCTCCTTGTCCCACTGATCACAAGTCTCGGATGTGATGCAGAGTCTTCTCCTTATTCTGGAATTATTACGCAGTGATGCAGTAAAGTCAAGCTAAAATATTTTTCAATTTTAAGTTATCTGTTATCTTCCAGACCCATTTGCTTTATGTAAGCATAGTGGGACCTCAAAACCCCACTAAATTTTGCAATCAAGGCCTGGAAATGGTGTTATCATCGTGTCAGCCAAGTCTTCTAAAATATTCTGTCAGGTCTTACATTGTTCCTTGGGAAGCAAAAATCATCCTGCTATCGGCTTTTCTGCTTTCTTGATATTTAGCTATCACTAATTTATTTCTTTCATTTCAATCCGTTTAATCTAGGCATTTTTAACCTGAAGTGGTGTGACTTCTGAGTTAGGGAATGACAAATTCCTACCATATGAAAAAAATTAAAATTCCTCTTAAGAGTAAAACCAATTAAAAGGACTTGGCAGAAGTTTCTGCATTAATGCACATGAAATGTGTATTAACACATGCTGCACTTACATTGGATGTTTAATTGTCCTTATTGAACTCATAGATGAACTGAGTGGCATGTAATTTTCCCTTTTATTTTAGGGCATTTCAACAAGATGCAGCTGATGCAATACAAATTAGCATCACACAGAGATTTTCTGGTATCTGTGGTACTAACAAATAAATACAAATTACTATTATGCAAAACTATAAATGCAGCAAGCACTATTTAAATTACCTGATTCAGGAAACATGGAGAAGGAAAATAAATATAAGGGAAAAACAATTGTGACGTAGTCTTCACATGTTTTAAAATTCCTTTTGCAAAAATACATTGTTAAAATAATATTTTACAGTTAAGAAGGAAAAAAAAGAAATCCAGTGATGAGATATCAATAACTAACCACTCTGGTAACATGAGTCAAATGAAACTAATAAATCTCCCTTGTCATAATTTACTGCAAATGTGTTTTATGGTAGATTGAAAGTGAATAAAGGCAAACATAGGGTAGAACATAGTTGACAGGGAGAAAAAGAAATTGACTGTCCTTTTAACCAATGAATTTAACAAATTTCATTATGTTTAAATTGTTGGTTTTGTAGCTTAGAAAATGAAATTGGGGGAAGATCAATGATCAACTCCTAGTGATACACTGAACTTTGTAGGTCTGGAGGCCCATACAGGTTGTGCAAGTGTTTATTCAAATCTCATTTTAAAAGTCAAATTTCATAACTCTGCAAGACTAATTTGGAAATTTTGCAATTCCTTGCAAGATTCTCAGTGGTTTCTGTTCCTAGTTAGCCTGGAACCAGGACTATAATTAAGGACTCTTTACTGGCATTAGCACTTTTTCCCCTGGCCCTAACCAGCATAGGTCAAACATCAGCCTGTACATCTTCAGTAGTTTCCAGACTCAATACTTGTTGAAATCCTATTGCAGAGTTTATGACTGGAGTTGGAATCTGTTTTTTTCCTTTAATGAAGTTGGAAATTCTGCTGATCTTAATACAGATAGTGATGCCACTGCAGGGAGCCATCCTCTGCCACAAACTTTATGCTACTAGAGACAACTACAGAGGACAAGCAAAGACCACTGCCCTCCTGGCACTAATTGCTACCCAGAAAGGTAGGATCCATCTCATACAACTATATTTTCTTAAAATCTAACTGCCTAGTCTAACAGAGCCATCTGGGCTTCCTCTCTAGCCAGTCTTCAGACAAGTGGTGTTAGAGAAGCCCATGTGGGCTTATCCAGCCAGCCAAAGAGCCATAGCAGAGGGGATGAAGAAAAGGCCTATCACACTGACACAGGAAATCATTACGTGTCCAAACCAGGCACTGCCTGCACATCCACAGCCAGGTATATAAATACAGATTTTTTAAATTGCAGAGATCTAAAGAGTCTTGGCTTAGAAAGAAAAGCCTGTACTCTCCAGTACAACATGCGCAGTGAAGAGCTTAATACTCCCTGCAGTCATTAAACTGAAGTGGTAAGGGGTCAACTGCTCTTTCTGTAATGACATTAGTTAAAAAATTAGAAAGATGTCTGAAGTCATGAAGCTTCTCAGGGGCTACTTTTCTGTTTTCTTAAGAGCTAGCTATGTCCACATTTTGGCAATTTTTTTCACCATTTGCAATAACTCCCAGTGAACTTCTCTAAAGAGCTGATGCAGTGATACTCCTAGTGACCTCCAGCTCCTTGGTGCCGAAACATCTTTAACGAGACTTAAGTCTAATATGGCTCAGCCATGGTTCCCAGTTTTGAAATTTTTATTAGTGTCACTATTTTACTGGCAAAGCAGTAATGTTTTAAGGAACACTCAGCCATTTAAACATTAGGTAAGGGCTCCTCAATATAAAGATATTCAGGAGAAGTATGACAACTGAGAAGCTAAGTTCCTTCTCAGTCCATGATAAGCTTTTGTACCTTTTGTAGTTTTGTTACAGCTTTTACTTCATATACTTGACCAACTTACCATCATGTGTCCTTAAGTGTCGCAGCCTGCACATTTGCTTTTGCAGACACAAAAGAAGCACATTTAGTGCTGCATCAAGCAGTTTTAAAATGATTCAACATCTTGTGCTTCTCTGGAATGAAACTTTGTGCTCACCAGTTGCCCTGTTTCCCAGGGTGGTACACAGCATCAAAGCCAGGTTTGAAAGTTCAGTTCAGTTTTAGAAACAGCAAGTAGAAGGACTACTAGAGATTTGCAAATGAGTTTCAGTTCCTCACTTCTTTTCAGAGATCCCAGGAATCCTCTGTCCTTTGTTTAAGGCAACAAAATAGCTTTAAAAATTTGAAACTTCTAATCCAGTTGCAGAGAAATTTGTCTTCAGAGCTGTAATTTCTTCATGCATGGAGAATCCATTTATATAATTTATGAAATATTTTCCTTAATAATAATATACTTCTAATTGATAACATTAGGCTGGAAATTTGCAGCACATTCTAGTCAACAGAGCAGTTGATCTTAGGAAGAATGATGGGTGGCAGCAAGTGAAAAGAGCGAGTTTAATCAGCTCGTGGAAAGGATTATATGATAGGCTTCCTTGGCAGAGCACCAACAAGAAGGACCTCTTCAGGCAGTTGTATTTTCTCCCACTCTACATGGTACAGCTCACAATATGAAAAAAAACTCCAGTAATTACAACTGGAGAAATACAAAAAGCAGCATAATCAAGCTCCTTTTCTCCCAGACCTCTCCAAATCATTGCTAAACAACATTTTTATCTAAGAGGAACCATTTACAGTACACAAAGCACTACAGGGTGGTTAAGTAACATTGCTGATTGACATCCTAGTGTTGTACGACTGCTGATATTAAACCTCTCTGGAGTTCATCCTCTTTTCCAACTGCAGGGAGGCATAAAGCCCTGTCTGAGGAAGCAGCTCCCATAGCTGGGAGCAGGACAGCAGGGGCCAGAGCTGTTTCTGTTATCCCATGAGGCTTCACTAGCTATATCCTTCTGATCGCCTGTTGGAGAGGAGAGTGTGAATGGTTTGTTCCTGATTAACAGTGGAAAAGCAAAGCAATCTAAAGCCTGAATAAACTTTTTTTTTTCCTGCAATACCACTTCCACTGTGTAAGAAGATGCTTGTATGGTACAAGCCCTTTTCCAGAATGACCTGTACTTAAATATTTCTCATTAGAAAGACTCTGCCGAATCACTCCATGTCAGACTGTGGTCCAAGATATCATGGCTTCAAAGACAGATGTGAGAATAAGCTCACGATAAAGAGAATTAAAAATCAACAGCTCCTGTGCTTTCTGTGTCCCTAAATCAGCTGGCAGCTGGCAGCATCAGTGCTGAGGGTCTTTCAACAGGATGCCATTCTTTCAGTTAATCCCTGCATTTACACATTTCTTAATTGTGTTTCCTACCCTCCCACAGTAATGTTCCAACCAAAACATAAATCATATTTCTGAGGTATTGTTTCTTTAGGCAATTTAGTAAAAATGTATCGTGTGTGGGTTTTTAACTCTCTAAACTACAAATTAACTATGTCTGTGAAAATACTCACACTTAAAATACATGTTATATTTTATATTACCTCACTATCAGCTGCAAATATTCATGGTCAGTGAGTTTAGAAAGTAAATTACAACTAATTACTGAAAGCATTGTTAATTGATCCCAGAGACTGTGTATTGAGAACACTTGCATAATTTAGGGTTTGAACATTTGAAATAATATTTTAATGTTTCAGTCAAAATTTGATATCCTTCCTTGGCATCCATCCTTTCACAATCTTGCGTTCCCTTGAACCTCACACATTCCCACTTCTTATGTGTAATGTGCTTTTTTTTGACCTTGATGTTTAACAGAAATGTATAGATATACAAATATACACATTCACTTTTGTGACATTATGTTTTGAAAACATTTCATACAAAGTGCTCCAATGTACACATTTCTCTCCCTGAGGAAGTGAGATGAAAACAAGTACATTATAGAAATTATCCAGGTCTGCTGAAAGTACCACAAAATATTGTAGTGATAAACACAGTAAAAGAACTTATATAAAGAAGAAGGGAAAATAATGGGATAATTATTCCAGAGTTTCTTTAAAGAGAGACTTACAGAATTTCTTGATAAATATAAACCAGAAAGGACATCTTTTGAAATATGAACTTTCCCTTTTTTTTTTGATATTTTGTCTGATGATGACTACTAGATGAAACATAAAAAAGGAAGGAATTAAATCTGGGACTAATTGAATCCCTGGCAGGGTTATCTTCCAGAACCCGGCTCAGCCTTGAGGTGATCTTACAGGTTCCTCTGAGCCTACATGATTCACCCTGTAGATTTTTATGTTCTGAGGATTTACAGCCTTTGACACATAGGTCAGTTACTGATGTCCAAAGTTTCATTGTCCATCTCTCTTGAAGGCAAGAGACAGCTGCTTTGTCTTTAGCAGCTTTATTGCAGAGGAGAAGCCAAAGGCTAGCTTATTCACCACTGGTTTCACTGTTATATAGGCAAGAATCATGGGTGATGTATTCCAAAGATCATGTAGAGAAAGCCACTTTCGCTACACAGTGGATATCAGGTGGAGGAGTTGGAGAAGATTCAAAGCAAGCACTGGCTGCCCTGACTGCTTTTTGCCTGAAGTAACTTCTGTATTCTATCTACCACAGCGGAGACATATCCTGCAAGAAGGATGTGGCTATTCATTTTTCTGAGTCTTATGGAAAATTTTTCTAGTTATCCAATTGCTACTCTCAGCGAGGGCTTTCAAAGTAACACAACTAATAAAAATCAGTCTTTCAAAGCATGCAAAAAAAGACTGCCTAAGAGAAGATACATAAAATCTACTCAATGGAGTCAGAGTAACAGGTGAAGTGCAGTACACTTTATAATAAAACATTTATGAATTACAGAGTAACTACTAATAGTTTGAGAACAATAAACAAAGTTGATAATGATACAGACATTTTATCTTGCAAGCATGTAAAGAAGGGCACTCAGGAGAGCATAGTAATGCATAAGAAGTTTCTGAATCCAATTGAGAATAGCCAACAGAATAAAATGACAAACATCTATTAGAAATTGCATATGCTGTAGCTTTTACTTCTGTTTGCATTGTCAACACTATTTGTATTGAGTACCGTACACTTAACACAGCACTCCTAGGAACAGACATTCTTTAAAAAAAATAACAACAGTTTATACAGTTTTTGCCCTGCTGTTTCTATCACACAGAAGATGCTGGTAGTTTACAGTTTACTATTTACAATCACAAAGATACAATTACTGTTGAGTATGTTGATATGCCATTATTGTTAATCATTATTATGAAAAAACCAAAACCCAAGGCTCATGTGCATGTATATCCATATAATTATGCTAGTTTTTCAATCACTTCTAATGTTTCCACGGTTTTCATCATTGCGAGCAAATCAGCCCCTATTGCAGATCTTTTATTATTCCCATTTGAATCCAGTAGTGACACAGTAAGTGTCTAAAGTAGAAATGATGCTTTCATTAATTATTTACACTGAAAAGAACTCAACACACCACAGTATGGGAAACCTGTCTAAAGGAGAAAGAGGGAAGTGAGCAAATTCAAGAGGATCTGAGCACACTGAGGATCTGGTCTGAGGTAGGGAACAGCAATGGACATGGGAGAGGACTTGGCAAGAAAGGACCTTGACACAAAGCCTGTTAGATACCACAGGCTAACCTGCAGGGATTGATGGGAGAACAAAGTCTTTCCTGGGTTTATTAAGTTGGATTTCTCTTTGCTTGACTGGGGTTGCTCCAGAAGACACTTTGTCCCTTGCCAAACTGCATCTCTAAAAGCCTGAATTCAGTCCTCAAACTGTGCCAGTGCTGTACAGATTGATAGGAAGTAGCAAACCAGGTCAAGTTAGGATTGATGGGTTCTTTCACCCACTCAGAGTTCATGTGACCATTCTCTCTACTAAGAGGACATACTTTAGCCTTGATTACTTGAAACAATATTTAACTGCAACCAAGTACATTAACATGTATTACTGTACAACCATCAAAGCAGCAAAGAGTTTATTCCAATTCACAAGACAAATCCCTTTCAGCCTGTTCTCCTGCACATGGATCCCTCACTCTGACCCCTGGCACATCTGCACAGGCAGGAAGCACAGAGCAGTTTTACACAGTGCTGGCAGCAAAATGTTGCTGAACAACGCTCTCTAGTTTGGGACTTAAAAACTAATCCACAGCCCTATGCAGACTGAGGTTTTCAGGCTGGTTGTTCTCCAGCTGCCCTGGGTGACTTCTGTGAGCTGTATGAGTGAGACATTTCCCACCTGCTTTCCTGTAGTGGTCATTAAGCACAAATGTTTTGAGTCTGTCAGCACTTCAGTGAGCTCCCTGTCACCCTGCCCTTGTGACAGTTCTGCCACACTACATGGTAAGGTGGACAAGGTTGCCTTTATAAAGACTGCTGCAAACTCACAAAGAGCTTTGCATGCAATCCAGAGGTGAAGGGTCTCCCTCAGGGGCAACTTAATCCATGCCCATGAACAGATGACCAAAGAGAAGACTAAGATTATTTCCTTCTCTGTCCCATCCCTTGCCTATTTCTCTATCATCAGGTTTCTTCAAGTGCAGAGACTCCTATTAAGCACAACCATAACTGCACAAGTAAGACCTGTCCAGGAAGGCCTGCAGAAAATTACCTGATTTTTGGAATAGTATACATACTTCCGGCAGAGATGGAGCACACAGTAAGCAGTAATTGGTATCATATTCCCACACACCTACTAATCTGAAGAGTTCAATTAAATTACTGTGCTGTATTAAGAAAAGTCACACAGTTAATGACAAAGAACATGCACCAGGGAGAGGAGCCTATCTAAAGTCGTATTGCCAATGCCTGCCATCTTTATAAGCTATGCAAGCAGCTCAGTTTAATACCTGTTCTTGATCTTATTCCCTCAAAGCCCAGTTCTATCCAGAAAAGGCATATATGGATCAGGAGGTGAATCATATCTAGTATGTGAAAGACGGCTTTGAAAAGGTTGTGATTGTTCAGGTCATATTTGTGAGTTCCCCAGTAATACAGATACTGTATGTCACTGCAGGTGCAATGCCAAAAATGCAGCATGGTAATATGTCACATATCATGGCAGGTTTTTGTTCTAACCCACTGTAAACACAATTGTCCTAAGACTAAATTTTAGGATAAAAACATGGATTATCTCAAGGGAGTACATTTACACCTATATTAATATCTATGGAAATGTCCGATCCATTCTAGTGCCAGAATTTTTATACATGCTAATGATTTAACCAAAGTTGAAGGAAAGTAAATAACAGATCTTTTTCAACTCAATTTTTGTCTGAAACATCTGTACCCCACCAAAATGCAAGTGACTCCCTTTCATCTCTGAGTCACGATACAATTATTTAATGAGATTTGGTGTGCAATATGACTCACTGCTCTTGGAATAATTGGGACTGATGCTGGATTGTAAATGTGAGCAGGTAAAACGTAGTGTTAGCTCCTGAAATAATACAGCATAGAAGCTCAAATTCTGAAGGGGAAGCCAAACATCACTGTGGATTATGAAAATTGCCTTCTCTTAGTTGTAGTCAAATGCATGTCCAGCAGGGGAAAGGTTGGTTCATGCAAAAAAAGGTAGATGTCACACTAAGTGAAAAGTATTGTCATATTTGCCCACATCCAGGGACAGTCTTGTCATGCTTTTGGCATCATCTAGCCAGGGATCAGAACTGCGGTCACAAGTACAATGGGATAGATAGCACTGAACACAATCATTGTAAATGGATGGTTTGCAGCTGTGGCTGGGAAAAGTAGGGGAAGAGCTTTCCTATCAGAAAAGAATTTCTTAGTAAAATATTGAGTGTGATGCTGGTAGAGATGTAGCATTCCCATGTCATTCAGTATAATTAATGAGGGACGGAAATTGGTATTGATGTTAGCTAGGACACATGTGCAGATGCAGAATTAGGCTGGCCAAAATGGAGATGTTTGAATTGTTTCTGAGCAAGAGCTGGCGCAAAAAACGCACAGAAATAGGACTGTTATAATGACACAGACATATGCAAATGTGGGGACTTGGACCAGAGAACATCCATTGCTCCATGCTCTCTGGAGAGAGATGTGTAATATCAAAGGTCTGGCCAGGAATATGGATGAAACATGCTTAAGCCTCAGGGAAAAAAGCACCAAGGACAGAGAGGCTGAGACAAACTTCAGAGTGCAAGTAAAATTACTCCTAATTTCCACTAAAACCATCACATTTAATTAATAAATTATTGTGTATGGAAGCAGAGAGCCTTTTAGGTACTGCGTACTCTGGTTTGGTTTCAAGACAGATTACGCATGCCTTGCAGCCAGGATTTTCCCAGATTAGGCTAATTCCTGCAGTGATTGACACAATTCCCCAAGCTAAGATCTAGTCCTGCAGAAAAAGCCCATCTTTCATCATTTCCCATAGCATGATTTGGAGTGAAGTGTGAGCCCACCCCTGGGACTTCCAACAGTTTTGGCAGATGACTCAGGGAGACTACGAGTTGGTATCTGCTACAGAACTGCTTGTCTTCTGGGACAGAAGCTCACTTCATGTTGTGAAAGGATGCTCGTGGAGGGCCTTGTCCTTGTGACAGGTCATGACAGGACTAACACTTAGCTATAAACAAGCTAAGAAAATGTGTCTACCTGGTAGACATACATACCAATAAGATTTTATGTATTTGGGTATTTTCTTATGTGATAGGATCAGAAATAAACACAATATAATTAGAAATAAATACATAAATGAAAGAGGTGAGCAAGGCTTATGGCTAGCCTGAATAAAACTAAACATATTGCCAAAGGTAGGCACTGGAAGGTGAATGGGAAGGTGAATGGGAAACTTCAGTGTAAAGCTTGTTTTTCTGAAACGGGGGACAGAATCCAGTCTCTCTCCGTTGCTGCCACATAAAAGCTGCAGCACCTTGTTGGGATTTCAGCCCTATTCATTGTTGCTTGTTGTTGGGCTACGGGCTGGGAGCATCTCTCTGTCATGCTGTCTTTTTGCACAGCTGTTATTTTCCCCAGCTCTTCCATATAATGCACATAGCAGCCAAATTCCAGCTTTAAACCCTGGGGTCATGGGGGAGGGGTTGTTTGGTTTTGCAATATGTGTTATAAAAAAATCACCATAATTAATGGATAGAAAAAAACTATTTCATCATCCCAGAAAGCAGAAAAGTATTTAGCTGTTAGTTAAAAAAAAAATCCAACAATAAAACATGACAAGTTTCATCCCACTATCTTACCAATCCAAAAACTTAAAAATCAAATAAAAATAGTTGAGAATTAATAGACTTAATGTAGTCTTAGTCAGTGTTGCTTTTACTATAATGTTCTGAAACCACTGGCTCCTAGAGAGCCAGAGATAATACAGATGTATGGCATAATAGAGATATACAATGAAATAAAATGTCACAATGTAATATGTCAATGAAATCTTCCCAAAACTAATTATTTAGAATGTCTTTAAAACAAGTTGAATTCACCTCTCATACACTATTCAAACATGCTGGTCCACAACATATTCTCCCCCTACACAAGCTGATCATATCTGCCTGTGCAGGAGCAAAAAATGTTTCGTTTATGTCTTGTTTATTTTTTTTCTTGCTCTTTTTTTCTTTTATTTCGTGTTCAGAATTACACTGTAGATGCCCAGCAACGGCTTGCATCATGAAGATTAAGTCTAGATGAGTGGAAGCAGTTGAATTACTATGCTTTAAGAGGCTACCGTCTCCCGGCTGAGAATACCTCAGGCAAATCCCCTGACTTGTGTCTTAATGCATACATGCACATGCACTCACACAACAAAAGTCATACTGGAGGTTGCTCTTTTTGTTAATAAAGTGGGCAACAATTCTAATAGATGTCATCTTTTTCTTTACACATTCTGTAGAAAAACAAACTGAATTTTATTCAGAAGATGTAGGGACCTTGTTTTGTTGGGTTTTTTTAAAATGCTATTAATGCTAAAACAGAATACTGCTATACATTTAGTCAAAAGATAATAACGATAAAAAACAATATGTGTTATGCTGAGCAGGGGATTTCTAATTCACATAATTCATTTTATTCTAACTCATGAAGTTCCTGTTCTGAAAATGCATAACACAGTCTTTATTTTCAGGAGAGAACTCTTGTGCATACAGTAAATAATAGAACTGCTCTGTATTTTATTAAAATAAGGGTCTGAAAGCTTTGAAAATGTGACCGTAAATCAGTGTCTGTAGAATAACATTCTTGCCACACATATCTCAACTAAGGAGGCAACAGAAACTTTGCTCCCTGTCTTTGTGCTTAATGATGCTACCAAGTTTTGAGGATACCAGGAAATCATAGCACCTGCTGAAGTGCTTGGTGCTTTAAATACAGCAGGGACATTCTTATCATTCCTTTCCTGCATTGTCTAATGGACATTTCTGAGAGCTGAGGGTATTCTCAGAAAATAAGCAGCAACAAATATCAGTGTAGACTCTCTTTCTCATTTGGGGTGTAACAGCAAAAACCTAACAGCAGTGTGGAATGGAATATTTGCATTTTAAAATGACATATTTTTACAACTTTATAACACCAGATTTGCACCTGCTTAGACTACTTGATATCCTACAAAGATGAAAAGGTGTCTAGAAGAGTCAGATGATACATGTCCAGGCCTTACACCCCCATGGCTTTGCACCAGTGAGGGATTATCTGAGGGATAATTTGTATTTGAATCAGCTTGTTCTATGTTACTTGCCCAGGAAAGTGATTCAGATATCCTATATTTCACTTACATTGAATGGCTGTGAATAGTTATTATCATGCTCTAAATTAACAACATTCATTACGACTAGTTTCTACTTTAGTTAAGGACTACTTTACATTTGGAAAAATTGTAAGGTTCATATCTGGTTTTTCAGAAATTTATTTTCTTGTCTATAATACCGTATCTTCTGAATCTGCAATTTGCAGTATAATACTTGCTTATCCTTTGAGACATTATAATGATTATTTAATACCACAAACAGAAAAGTACAAGCACAAAATTGCTGTGTTGAAGTACAAGATGACTCTTGGAAACATGAATCAATTGAGCAGATGAGCATTATGTTAAACAAATCCACAAAGTAGGATTACTCCCAAAGAACATTACCAATATTCCTCGAAAGTGAGTCAGCAAAATAAGCTGGTAGGGGAGGGGTAAATAACCACATTTTCTTATTCTGGAGCAATGAATTAGTTGCAAAACACCAATTTAATTTAAATATGAATGGATAAGACCTATATATTAAAAAAAAATACCACCACCAAAAAAACCCACAAAAAAGCCCCCCAAAAAACCAAAAAACCCACAAAAAAAACAAGTTGTGTTTGAACAAGCATTATATCACTAATGCCCAAATCTGTGTTACAGCCAAAACCAGAGACATGTGGGAAATGTAAAGAAAGGGATGTTCTGAGACATGTAATGTCTTGACATATAAATTGATTTGATGAAACTTGGGCTGTTCATATTTACCTCTAAAGTCCACTATAGTATCACTTCCCACTTGCATTCATTCCCCTTCTCTCTGAGCAGCAACATCTCTCTGCTTCTCTTCCTGGATGGTTGCCTCACATTACCCCTTCCTTACTACTCAAGGATCCCACCACGGTGTTTGAAAAGACTACATTTTCCTTTTTTCAAATTCCTCCTCAAGTCTCACTTCTGTCAAATCATAGTGATTAGGGACCAGGGAAGGCTGCCAATAACTGGTTTATCAATAATTACATCCTCCTGACAATTTAGCATCATGTTCATTGACAGGTTCAGCATGTTCAGCATCATATTTCATTTCACTCCAAAATACTTTGCCTGTAGCATACAGTGCAGAGGCCACAGACCTTGTACCATCTATCTGTGCTTTCACAGGAGGCATCATTTTCCTCTCTAGGAGGTAATAGAGACTCTGCAATAAATCACCTACAAACCCAGTGAAAGAAAAATGAATACGGCAGTCACAGACAGTAGATGACAAAAATGTTTTTATAAAGTTTTTATAAATAATATATTACAGAGGTTAATCAATTGTGGTTCAAGGGAAAAGTTTTAGCACCATTATACATTATTTCCTCTCTGCATCTGAAAGGGAACAGAGGTATGTCAGTTGTTTGGTTATCCAGGAGGTAACATTTTACTGTGTTCTTAAAGGCTTTATTTTCTCCGATTCCCTGCTCTCATGTGATCACAGTTAGCATTTCTGCACATCCAGAGGAATCCTCTTGGGACATAGCTAATGAAAAGTGCTGTAATTCAAGAAACACAACCCCTTTGGCTGCTGTTTTCTTTTCTTTGGCAATCAAACAAATATTGATATTTGAGGGCGTTATCTTCTGACTGAAATTTCTTT
Source organism: Mesitornis unicolor (assembly GCF_000695765.1). Taxonomy (NCBI): domain Eukaryota; kingdom Metazoa; phylum Chordata; class Aves; order Mesitornithiformes; family Mesitornithidae; genus Mesitornis; species Mesitornis unicolor. The sequence goes on along the minus strand of NW_010170102.1, from coordinate 94,997 downwards.
CTTCAGTCACTCATATGAATGCAGATTAATAATGCATGTAATGTGCTCCCACTCAAAACCAGTAATTTTATTTTTTGTTGCAAAAGCATTTTTTCTATCTCCATTTTTTTTCTGTTGAAGAATAGATAATTCTTTACTATGACCTTATGTTTGCTCTGATTTGCATAATCACTGGGAATTAGATTGCTCAGGGCATAGTGCAAACTTGAATCTGTCTCTAGCATTTATGCCTACAAGATAGTGTACCCGGACACTTTTCTGCTCACAGGAAGATGTCTCGGTCTTGCACTAACCCAGGGCTTGCTGCTCTTGAGAGAGCACCAGTCCCACCCGACAGCCATCCAACTGCTGCACAAAGTCAATGTTGCCAGGGTGATATTTAGACTGGTAAAGACCAGTAAGGTCACGGACATAGACGATTGTGTTGCTGGCTTTTGCTGACAAATACCTGTTGAGATACAGGTGGCTGAAGCACCGGAAGGAATAGATCTGGATAGAATAGCCAACCATTTTTGAGAGGAGAATCTCATTAATCCTGTCATGGTGTTCACATAAGTACTTTGGTACCATTTTTGCATGTCTATTTCCTATGAACTACATTAGGATAGAGCCTCTAAAACCTATAGTAATTTTAGGCAGCGTGTTGTCAGAGCAGTGAGAATACAAGGAGGTCCTTCCTCATTGATAACTCCTCTAGAAACAGAAGAGGGCATCTCAGATCTTGAGGAACCTCTCAAAATCAGCTAAATGAATGCTGCAAGATACATCACTCAAAGGACATTTCTGATATTGAGCATTTAAGCAGTACATCAATTTTCTTAGTTTATTTAATATTCTGGGTATGTCAGATCTGGATTCCATTTGCATTTGAAAGACACCTGGTACAGTCATAAGAATATTGTGAGGAATTAGTTCATCTCACTCTGCATTAGGAAAGCTCTTTCATTACTTCGGATATTAAGTTCTGTAACAGTGATAGCTTCCAATCAATTGCTCTTAATGACATTCTCTTGTTCGCATACCTTTGCATAAAGAAGTTTCCTATACTGTCTTTTTACAATTATCTTATCTACCTAGTAGAGTTGGACCATGACATCTAATACCACAATACATGAAAGTTAGTCAGTCAAGACAACAGTAATAGTTTTTTGAAGTTATAATATTTGCTGCATCTCTTCATTTTTGGGACAGTGGCTTCTGACATCTTTGCTTTTTGAAAATTGGAGTGGAAACTGTTCCCATTACTGGTGTGGTCTCTTCCCAGGATAAGACAGCTCCAATGGCGTTTCAATCACGCCCAAGCAGAAGCACAAATTGCAGAAAAACATAGGGCTCATTTTCAGACAGAGGTAGCCATGACAAGTCTGTCCGCTGATATTCAGGAGTGTCTCTGTTCTTCCTTGAGCCCACTTTATCAAGGAAATAATTAAATACAATATCCACACTTCCTTATTTTACTTTCCTTACAATTTTACACAGAAGAAGTCAGCAGAACTGGCTGACATCTGGTTGATACTTTTCTCTTAGCTCTTCTCAGCTGCAGAAAGATAATGAAATCGACACAATTGTGTGAGTATTGGAAGAATTCAAGTTTTCAGGATAGTCTAGTTTGTAAAAATTTGTGATACTCTCAGATGTAGAAATCTCCATTTATTAAGAACATTTTTGTAACAAGTTGAGGCTGAGTTTGTTGCTGATATCATCCTGTGAGATTCTCATCCAGTTTGATTCACCGAGCTCAAGGAAAGGAATTCTGTCTGCTCCAACCTACAGCCGTATTGGCTTAAATGCAAGATAAACACATCCAACTGTTAGAAAGTAGAACTGAATTTTCACAACTGATATCTTGATTGAGAAATTTTAGAACATAATTTTACGTTCATAGAACTTAAAAGGTTACGTATGCTCATTTATAAAAGATTAGCTCTTAAAAAGCATTATTTAAAAGAACTATATTTTGATAAATAGTTGTGGTCTTTAGTAATCTCAAAAAGGAGTGATTAGGCACTTCTTACAATGCTTTCACTAACTTTATTTTAAATCATTTCACAACGTATCTGAAATGTGCAACCTTTTATTTTTTTTAGATAATTTGTTCAACAGTACAAGGGCAGATACAGATCGATGCTACTATTTGCTTCATTTTGTATTAAATTTGCATTCCAGACCCTCAAGTTATTATTATTTATAGCCATCTATGTTACAGTGATTCTTAAGAGCAATAAGGATTGAAACTGCACAGTTTTAGATGTGTTTATACTTACAGCTTCATGTAAAAAATTCCTTAAGGAGATAAGGCATAATGTGAAACGAAAGGGTGACTGGAGTTACACACACTTGACTGGTAGACAACAGAGTGTATAGAGGGAAGTGGATTTGCACCTAAATGCTATTTCAGAACTGATCTCAACTCTTAGTTGTTTGAATAAAACTAAAAGATATTGTGAAATTTTACTCCTAAAAGAAAAAAGCTTGTGTTCCAGCTCTTGTGCTTTGTAATGAGCATGAAAACCAAGGACATTTTAAGTGTTTTTAAGTATGAAAGATTACAATATGAGAGCAAAATACTGCTGCCTCTTGCAAATGCACGGTACTGGATTTGATAAGCAAAATATTTTGCGAACTTAATATTAAGGATGCACAATTCTGGCACAGAACCAGAATCCCACATCTAGTATATTGACATAATTCTTACTTATTCTAACTGAGTCGGCTGGAATCTGATTTATTTCAGCCAGCCCTTGTTCCCTTGCAGGAATTGTTGACATAGTATATTATAGCAATCAATCAATATCTGATTAAATGAATGAAGCTCTTTCATTACCTTCAAGCCCAGATTGAATTGCTGCAGCAGTAACGGGAAGACAATATTTTACCTTGCTGTGGGGAAACCTCCACCCTGCTTCCAAGCCCTGACACTTATTGCTCAGGTTGTTTGCTTGGAGAGGAAGATTTACATTTCTGCTTTCCCAGCACCAGTCAGGAAAGAAGGCAGAGAATGAATCGACCGTGGGGCAGCTGTGGCATCACTTTCCCTCTGAACTGAATATGGAGTTTAAATATTGACTGCTAGGGAGGGAGGAGGAAGGAAGGAGGATTTCAAGAAATAAGAAGTCTGAACCCAGGGCAGCAGAAGTGCTCCTTGTCTATATTAGCCATGCTACACCACCAAAAATGCAAGCCCTTACATTGGACCTATCATTTGTCACTTTGCTGTCAGATTGCTGAGGAGATGTGCACTATATCTTTGCCGGCTTCTGGCCTGTTATTATTAGGAGGCAGTAGAAGAAATAAATTACACACAGGAGGGCTGTGCTGCCTTCTGCTTTTCTCATCTTTTGCCTTTCTATATCTGTATCTTCATTACTGAGAAGGAATAATTTACCAGAGCAAATAAAGTAATTTTACAGCTCTAGCACTGGTGCACCTAAAGGTAAAGGAGTATCGGTGGTCCCTTTGAAATAACACAAGCAGAGCTAATAGAGCCTAACAGCATTGGTAGTCACTTACTGTTTGCTCTTTGACCAGAGAGAAATATGGTCCTGGCTTTAATTTTGTTAATGGGAGATTAAGAAACTATTTTCACCAGCCTAACAAACCCTGTTTGAGTGTTTGTGTATCATAGCACTGGCTCTTGTAAGTCCCTTGAAACTATGCACAGAGGTATTTTAAAAATATTACAAAACCAGGCTTAAATTAGCTTAGTGCTCCACAGAGCTGTTCAATGCTAAATCAAGCTGTTCTATGTGAAATGTGCCCGTTTAGGTTGGTTTTGCAGAGTTGCAGCAGACATGGTGTTTTGGAGCAGAAACTGTTGGCTGAAGCCTTAGTCCCAATCCTGCAGGCTTCATTGGGATTGCAAGGGAGGAGCCTGCTCCTGGACATATTTTACAGGAGCCTGTTTCTGGAAACCTCCAACTTTCACTTTGCTCTTGGGCTAACTGCAGTTGGCCAAGGGTTGCTCATACTCCCAGCCCCAAATGCAGCAGGTCCTCAGAAGGAAAGGTCCACCTGCCATGGAGGAGGCAGGGCCTGAGCATTTTTGCAGCCTCATTCACCTCCTCTCCTCCTCCAGGAGAAAGCAGCAACCAACACAAACACCTATGCAGACTTCCCAGTGCAACCAAAGCCTCTAAACCCCTTAAGGTCTCTGCAAATCCCACCCCAGGGCTGAGCAGCTCTCAATTAGTGGCTCAGTCAGGATCACCTCTCCAATGTCCTTACCTCCTGTTTATCCAGGCAGTGCTGTCTTGAGCGCCGTAACATATAGCCCTCTTGAGCAGTGAGGGAAATAGGTACTAACTGGCTAAGGCGGCATATTTTTCTGGCTACAGCTGGGACTCTGTGTGTCCAGGGGAAAGCACAGCACTTAATCACTCACTTTGGCTGCAAATTTAGAGTGTGAAACTCTTGCCAAGTTGAATCAATTATTTTATTGGCTGGAATAAGTGATTACGAAGCTTTCTTGGCATACAATTAGCTCTTTCTCTTTCCTTTTTCCAAGCATTACAAACCTTTTAGAAGAAACATCAACTAAGAGAAAATTATTCAAAAGAAAATGATTCAAGAATCACAGGGCAATTTTTATACTTCAACGTTATCTGCACTATAAGAAACATGGCAGTTTCCACATTTTAAATTTGGGGAATCAAAATGAATGCTTTCAAGAATTGCCTTTTATGCTAAGTGAAAGTAAGAGCAATGACTGACTGTAATGAGGGCAAAGCATGTTCGCAGTGTCAGAGGTGGACTGCAGGTTGAAAGTTGATCCTTAACTGCTTTTTCTGATGGCCTTTGTTCTGCAATAATCAGATTTAGGAAAACTTATGTAAGGCAGTTGAAAATAATTCCACTATATGCAAGACATGTCAGGGAGCAGAAGTGATATAATTTATGGACAAAGAAAAGAGTAATACTTTGGGAAAATGCAAATAGCTCTTTCCCATCATCCTTCAGCAGCAGAGGATATATGGACAAGATTTAAGACTTGCAATTCTTCCTACTTTTTTTTGCAGTTTTAGGAGAAATTGTGGGTACATTACATTCCATAATCTCCATTAACCTTTACAATGTGATAGATTTGGGCTGTGATGGGCCTACCCAGGGCGTGGGAAGCAGAGGAGGAAACTCACAGATGAAGATCCTTTACCTTCAGACAGATTTTGTCTTGTTCTTACAAGAAGCTGTGAGCAAAGCAGGGAACTGCACTGGGCTTTTCCATGGGACAGGCCAGTGCACAAAGCTCTTTGCTCTCTCCACATTGAACCCCTTGCAGCTGCCCCACAATACAGGAGACATGGTGTGGCTGAAGGGAGATCAGAGTCTGGGGATGGGGAGCACAGCAGGCAGCATCTAGCATCTCTGTCTAAGGCATCTAATGCCACCTTTTCTAAGGCCTTGCAGTAGGTGATCCCCTAGTCTGCTTCAGTCTGGCAGCCTGTTTCATGCTCTGAATTCAGACTCCTTTCTGCACTTACTAGAGCTGAGCTCCATCTCCTTTTGATGAGACAGTCATGCCTACTTAAACTGTAAGCCTGGAGTAGTCCTGTTGGTTGCAGCAGTGTTCACATTGTTTCTTACTGGCTTGTTGAGACAGCAGGGGTTACTGGTGGTGGAAATCAGGAGTACTTGAGCTGGAAAAGAAGAGCCACTCTGGATAGCTCAAAAGTATATAAAGCAACATCAAAGATAACAGAAAGATTTTACTTTAAATGTCTCAGATACACAGTTGCCAATACATGCAGTTAATTGAAGTCCCTATGGGAAAACTAAGTGATGACAAGTATTATGTACAAAGCAACAAAATTATTGCAAATTTAATCCATACAATAAGATGAATATTGATAGAATATTTGATTTACATAGAACCTATTAATGTTTTATGTTAAATTACTGTAATCATTAGTATTAGAATATTTAAAAGATTATATAAAATGTATATTTTCTGAAAGCACTAGCAAATTCTCTTTTTATTAAAGATTTGTAATATACTAAAAAATTGACATCTTACATTCAGAAAGCAGTAGGGGGTTGAAAGAAGAGTAGTCAGTTATATTCTAATGATGGTGCTGATGTGGTGGGTACTTGCTCGTGGGAATTGTTGCACTGAGTTTAATTGGATCAGTCATACAAACAGAGTTACTGGAATAAATAGGAAGAACCCAGGTCTGCAACACTGTCCTTCACAGGGCCACAGCAGTCTCTTGGTGTCTCAAGGAAGAAATTAGAGCAAATCTCTTCACGGAGCCTTTCTGACAGTGGTCAAGAACATCGAGCTCCTATGCTTTCACCTCAAGTGCAGTCACTAAAAAGCCCACCAGCATTCACCTTTGAGACACCTAATATAAACTGTGTGGCTATTACTTGAAAAAAAGCCGAAAGTGTGTGCAGTATAGTGATCTTTGGTAACTGTTTCTATGCTTCATCTATTAAATATCTATGACCATATTCCTTCACAAAGAGTTTGCATCAGCCTTTTCTTTCTTAGGAATGGGAGAAATAGTACCAAAACTGTTTTAGAAAGGATGAGAAGAGACAGAAAAAGCTACTCTGCTCTACCTGAACCTTTCTGGAAATATAAAGATACATGCTGGAGAGAAGCTTTTAACTTCTTTTGTTATGTTGCAGTTTTTCCCCGATTTTAAACAGGGCAGAGAGGATGTCTCTGTAAGAAAGGAACTGTGCTTCAGAGGGGATTAACTGGTTTTAAGACTAGCAGAGCTGATTTCCATCAGTCAGTCTGAATTAATCTGAGTGAGATCTCCTGGCCTTGCTTCAGCAGAGTTGTACCTAAGTTGGAGAAAGCAGCCAAAGCCACAGACTCCTTGCCTTTGCACGGCTCTGCACTGGAGATGCTGTTGTTTCCCATGGGAGGGAGGGAGAGCAATCTTGGTCCCTGTTTTCTGCTCACTGGCAGAGCCTCTCTGCAGCACAGGCAGATTCACTCAATATCCTCCTTACAGAGACGCATACTCCTGTCAAATATTAAGAGATGCATGGCACACTTAAGGTCTTGGTCAATAAGCCCATCCAGCTGAGCCCTGTATGGCACTGCTGTTGGTACTTTAGGGCAGGGTGACAATGTCTCTGCAGGACAGCCCAGGCAAACTCATGGAAATTATTTACCAGAAACTGAAAACTCTTTTTATCTCTATGTGCATCTTCTACACAAAAGCACCATAACATGGATGGAGAGTGATAATGTAATAACCTGTGAGCTCTCAGCTTGCAAACCAACTATCAATTGTCAGCTGTCTGATCAATTATCCAGTACACCAAAAATTTGCAGGGGCACAAACATAACAGGATGGTAGAGTATACTGGCTTGGGGGTTTGCTTTCTGCTGCGCAGAGGGGTGGGGTGATCAGCCATGCATGATCTTGCTCAGGCAAGAATTGGTTTCTCATAGCTCAGAGAATTCAAAATGAGCATTGGCTCCATTTAATGAGTCAGTCTGGCCTTCTTACTATTGAATAGCAATAGCCTGTGCTAGGAATATATTAGAGAAAGAAAAATAAATAGGAAAAAAAATCTATTTTGTGAGCAATTGCAGCTGTCAAGCTGCTCTCAGACTCTTTCTCATTTTTAGTTTTATCATTACACAAAAGATGCTTGTTTCGGTCTCTCCCTCCCCAGGCTGGGCTGCCTTCTCTCAGGGATTTAGACATTCAAAGAAGAGAGGAGCAAAATGTAATCACTAGGCAGCCAGCAGCTCCATGAAACCTGGGATTACCAGAGAGGGCAGAAATCAGAACAAATGCTTCAGAAAGAGGTGTTTCAGAAGATATTTGTGGTTAGCACAGGGACCTCTAACATATCCAGGAACAAAGTGTTAATGGGCGGTACAGGGAGACAGGTCTGTCAGCCAGAGCAGGAGACGCACAACTAAAGCCACCCGAACACTGCGTTGTCTCATCTCTAGCTAAAATAATAATTGTCCTTCCTACACACCTGCTCTTCTTCTGGCAGCCTGTCTTTAAACCTGCTTGAAGCAGGTGCTGGACAATTCTGGGTAAAAAAGCTTTGACTCAAGATTGAAAATTTTGCTAAATTCTAGAGAGAAATATATTGGTTGGGGAGAGCCAAATGGATCTTTAGATAGATACCTGCAAGGGCAAGTAATGCTCAAAGTTTAATAAGGCCTATACACAAGTGTGAGCCTTTACAATTCTCTTAACATTTATCCTCAGCCATCAGAACTCCAGCTCTGCTACACCATAGACATAAAAAACTCCTTCATTAATCAAAATCTTGCTCCCACCCAACTTTTCCACCAGCTGTAATCAAAATCTGCTTGCTCCCATGGGAGCTGACATAGCTTCCCCAGCACACCAGCCTCACCTGGGAGCAAGGGAGGAATTTTTATGCAGCACTTCTCAGGTTGCCCCAGGCATCTGGTTCAGATGTTTCTACAGGGAGTGCAGGACTCCTTGCAGGACTTCCTATGGTGCTGGGTCAGAGCCTGTATAAGCACAAGGCAAGCTAGCATCAGAAACCACAGTGTGGTAATTGCAATGTAGTCTGCACTGGGCCCGACCGGGATGGAGTTAACTCCCTTCTTAGCAACCCCTATGGTGCTCTGTTTCAGATTTGAGAACAAAACAATGTTGATAACACACCAGAATCTTAGCTATTGCTTGCACAGGGTTAAGGCTTTCTGTTTCTCATCCTGCCCCATGCCATGGTGAGTGGGCTGAAGGTGGGCAAGAGGATGGGAGGGCACACAGCTGGGACAGCACACCCAAGCTGGCCAAAGAGACATTTCATGTCATGTCATGGATATTCCATACCATATAACATCATGGTCACTGGGGGTCTGGTCTTTCCAAAGTAGTCTAGAGACAAAGAGACTAGGTGGGCTGTCTGATGGTGGGAGGTGGTGCATTATTTCATTGGTGTTGTTTTCTCTTCCCTTCACTTATTAAACTGTCTTTATCTCAACCTATGAGTTTATCTTGCTTTTGCACTTCTGATTCTCTCCCTTGTACCACTAAAAGGGCAATGAACAATCACCTTGTGGGTGCTTGCTGGTGGCTGAGGTCAACCCACCACATGTTATAGAAGTTGTCTCTTTCCTGGAGCTGTGAGATTGCTCTAGTGGGGTTTTCTGAAGGTTTTCCTGGGTTTTGTTGAAATATTTCAGCACTGAGTCCGATGCCGCAAGATAGATAACAGTAGTTAGACGGGCTACTAGGTATTTTTATTGTTACACACAGAAGCTTGTCTAAACTGTTGCTACTCATAACGTACTCTTCATGCTATTTTCTATCTTTAAATATCTTAGGCTGTTGTAGAAAAATAAATATGAGATATGTACTAAGTGGCAATACGGATCTGTTGCAATGTTAAGACAACATGGTCATGAAATGGACTTTTCGATCTGGAAAACTGAGATTACAGTTTGCAATCTGGAACAAAAAATTGTGTTTCCCTGTTTCTTGCCCTGTAGGTAAAAAAGGCTAAATAAAAATTTGAGCTTCATTAATTGTTTCCATTGACTGCAAAATCATTATGAAACATTTGATGATTCTGTACATACTCTGCTTCAAAGACAATGTTTCAATTAAACACTTCACATACATCAAAAGAAACAAACAAAAAGATTGCTGTTAGCCAACTTATTCTGAGAGGCTTGAGACTTCTGAAATTCCCTAGACATGATGAGCCCTTGTGTTTGTATTTATTTCTAAACACAGAAAATTCATTTCTGCCCAGGGTTGACATCTGTAAGCAGGTCTGGGTGGCCTCCACCTCCACTGCTGCCTTTCTGCCTCTCTGGGGTAGTTCAGAGTGTCAGACCTCACCTCTCTGGCTGGATTCAAGGGCTTTGGTGTGATCTTTCCTCCCTTTTCAAAGCTAAGGGGCTGCATTTAGCTGTGCTTTTTCAGTATGATGGCAAGCCAAACACAGCAATGGCTCTTGCCTTAATTTCAGTGGTTTTACATGGCAGCTAATGGCATTTGCACTTAGTCAAGAGTATTTTTGCATCAGAATTTAAGGAGAGATTCATTCTTTCTCCAAGATAACAGTAGCTTTGGGACACAAGTGTTTAGAGATCTGATAACATGATAAACCTTTGTATACCATCCAACTCACCAGGTGTCATCTCCTGTTTTCAACAGATTTTCTCTTTTCCTAGAGCGACACTTACCTTAAGGCAAAACAGGAATTAAGAAAACCATAGAAATCTTTCCTGATCTAATCAAATTATATGTTTCCAGCTGATCCTACTGCATTTACTGAATAATATCTCACAGCGAACATCTGAACAGAACATAAACAATTTCAAGGTGTTTGAAGTTAGTGCAAGTCCTGTACCCTTGCCATTATTGATGAGAAGGCTTGTCTCTACTTTTTATTATTAGCCCAAATACCAACAAAAGTCAGAGTTTTTTTTCCTATCAGCTGTTCTGGGAATATAGGTGTGCTCATTTTCCTTGAAATTCCCCAGGCTTCTCCAATTTCTCCCCTTAGGAACAAGCATACCGTAGCTTTTCTGGCACTGTGCTATCCCCTTACAAACTCCTTGGAGTCATACAGTGGTGCTTCCTCAGTGGCAGTGGCAAGGGGCAAGATCATGTCATATCTCGGGAAGTGTCAAATGATGAAGTCTTTCTCCTAGGCTTATGTAGCTGCATAAAGAGCTTGTGTATACCCCACTCCAGTGATGAGCAGAGTTGGCTGCAGGGAGGCTCCAGTGCCAGACCTGGGTTTTAAAACAGATACAGCCAGCCTGGACATGTGAACAAGTGGTGGTGTAATGTCAGCTCTGCTGTATAACTGTGTACCATCATTGCTGCTCGGGCCATTGACCAAGTTAGTGTGTGTCTGCCTCCATCCTGGAGAAATGTAGTAGGTGCAGTCAGGGGATGATGGAGAGGGTAGGGAACTGCACTGTATTTTCCCAGATTTTCCTGTGTCAGATGATGCAGAATATGTGCTAAACTGGGCAAGATTTAGAGGGGAGGAGAAAAAAAAGTGGTCTTTGGTCTTTTTGACGACCCCAGGAAATCTGTGCTTGAGAGTTTCCATTATTTCCTATAAAGACATATCTCTGACACAAATTTGCAGTGCTAAGCAGAATGTGCAGAGTCTAATTTTGCCCACTGACAAGTAAATTTGTTTTTGTAGATAAGCTTGTATGTAGAGCACAGCTGGTGCGGAAATGATAGGTTTTAATTTCTCATTTGTTTATGTCTGTGATTTAATTACTGCCATCTCTACTATCAGCTTCTTTAAACTTTTATTTATTATCAGGCATCAAGAATATAATTTATTCTTTTTGACAGAAAACTACTTTTGACAAAGTGACAATCCATCAGATGAAATTGTCATGTTAATCTGTCTATTCACAAATACAGCATGTGTGTAAGTAAGAATGACTGGAGTTAAATTGCATTAACAAGAGATCAGGAGATTGCAGGATGTTACTAATAGTCATGGTCAGCAGTAATCATAGAATCACAAAATCACAGAATCTCAGGAGTTGTAAGGGACCTCGAAAGATCATCCAGTCCAACTCCCCTGCCAGAGCAGGATCACCTAAACTAGGTCGCACAGGAACACGTCCAGGCGGGTTTTGAATGTCTCCAGAGAAGGAGACTCCACAACCTCTCTGGGCAGTCTGGTCCAGTGCTCTGTCACCCTTACAGTAAAAAGCTTTTCCTTATGTTCAGGGGTAAAAATACATGTGATTTGAGTAAAGGTTTTCCTCCCAGATCCTACAGAACAAGATTTCAATATCGACACACTTGTCACATGGCAGAGCCCCTGGCTGGGTTCGTGGTGGAGACATTTCATTAGCAAAATGCCTTTCAAGCCATAGAATCATAGACTTTTTTTGTTATTAGGCTAAATGTGAAGCAGTTTTTCTTCTCCCTAAATTTTCTAGGCAAAACATACAGAAATAAACAGAGGAGAAGCTAAGAACCCAAAACAAAACCAGACAAGCTGAGAGCCAGCTTCCTTCCTCTCTTAGGAGAAGGAAAGGTTCATCCTTCCAAGCTGAGATGACACACAGACTGCTTTACTCAACATTAAACTTCTGTGTGCATCTCTAGTTCATTAACTTTCACATGCCATACTTATGTTTGTATTTTAAATGTTACACATTCAGTATCTGAGTCAGCAGGTAGAGGACACAGAATAATCTCTTCCTCCAAAAACTGGTACTTTTGACATCGTGCATGGAAATCTGTCTCCGTAGCCAATGTGTACCTACAGCACATTTTTCTCTGTGTTATTCTTTCCCCTTGTTGGCTGGAATGACTGCCTCATCTTTCCTCCTCTGTAACCACAGCAGATACATCTAAGTTCAAATCTCCCAAAGTCCTCATCCAGGACCTACTTTCCCTTCTAAGCCTGTCCCTCTTCAGAACTCTGGTCCTGAATCTTAATTTCATAATGTGAAAAATATATGCCAATAATTATCATGTTAAGCACAGAGGAAAGTTAGATAAAGCATCGAAAAATTCCTCTCTGATCTGAAACATGTGTCTGTGAGCAGACACTAATATTTTCCAGAAAGTCGTAACTGTACGGCACTTGGTAGTATGGAATGAAAGGGAATCTGGAAATAAAAACAAGGTAAAAAAGAAGAAATGGGTAAGAAAAACATCTAAATGCTAGAGGCATTTCCCCAAAATCCTATCACAACTTTTGTTATTCATCTGTTAGGCCAAGCACAGAAAGAACCTTCCTGGTCAATGCAGTGGACAAACAGAAAGATGGCAGATGGTGCAGGGAGAAGGTCTCAGGGCCCGGAGTCCAGACGGTGACAGCAAGACTCAAGGCAGCTTTTGTAAAGTCACCCTCATCGGGGAGAGCAAAAGAACCAAACTCAGATCACAGGAAAATAGAA
>NW_010170102.1:54231-82107 GCF_000695765.1 Mesitornis unicolor | reverse complement strand
TTTATGTACCTATTTTGAAACTAGCATTACTCTCTGAGATTCTATGTCTGTGTTTATTTAAATTAAGCAGAAATTTTATGTATGAAGGTGAAGCTGAAAATCCAGCAACATGAAGGATCAGAACCTATGTGTCACGTTGTACAACTGACTGCACTAAATAGCAAGTAAAATTGAAACGACTCTGCCTTAATACTATATGATATGTCTAGAATTTAGTATACTTTTTACATCCTCGTAGTGTGAGCTTTTCATAAGGAAAAATCCTAATGGTTTGAGCAGTAAGACAGAATTCATCTTCATTTAACTTTTTACATAAATTCTGTAATGCCCACTAACACAATTCCTGTGGTATTTTTTTTTCCTGTTTCCTTCAGTAAAATGAAGCTCCGTTCTTTTTACCATTTCAGTGTATTTTCTCCTGGTGTAACTAATAAAATATAATTCTGATGTGAGAGCAGTCCTCAGTGCCCCACAGGGCTGCATGTGAAACAGGGCAGCTTCTGCAGGAGAGATGTGAACAGGCTTTCTCAGGAGTTTTGGCTGTTATTTACTTTGGTTTATTAATGCAAGGAAAGGAAAAAAAACCCTAAATCTTTGAATGAAAGCTCAGGATACTCTAAGACTGGTTAAAAATAATAATGTTTTGCTAGCAGCAAAAATAGAAAATCCACGCTGATCTGTTATTTGATGTGACAGGATTTCTGATATATGAGCCCCAGTGATTCACTTGATATGTTACAAACACCGATATGAACAAGGTAAACATTTTTCTTCAAAGGAAAGTGTTTGTAAGAAAATCATGAAGAAATAAAATGAAATAAAAGATCAGTCAGTTCATGTAAATGCCAAATATTATTTATAATGGAATGAGAAAGTAGAAAGAAAAAAGAAATCTCTATATGCAGATAGCTCTTCTGAGTAGGAGGAAGTTTCAAATGAAGCAGAATCCAAAAGGCTAATACTGTATCCGCTAATATACATCAAACTGTTAAGGAACTGACAGTGTTCATGTCTCCTTATAGCTTTCCCAGGAAAACCATGATGTCCCAACATGCTTGTGCAAAATTGGTTGTGGAAAATAAGCATCGAGACCATATTAATTTCAGTATCCCCTATTTAAGTAACATACTAAATAAATAGGATAGAACTGAGAAAAAAGATGCAGTAAAAATTACAAGACTAAAAGTGGTCCTATTTACAGTTTCTGTAGTTAAGGAAAGCATTTTTGTCAATGTTTCAAAACAGCCAACAGAGATGTAGAAGCTGACAGCTAGGAGCAGAAGTGACACTACATGCATTTTTTATCAGTGAGGGTAACTGACCTTTGCAGTGATTTCCTAGGGGAATAGCAATCCACTGGTTATTTCTTTAGTCAAAAAGAGCTATTTTTCTGGAAATAACGCTGCACTTTACGTGAGGCTTTATTCAGGAAGTCCTAAGACTTCGTACTTTCAGAAACACACTGTCCAGTGGCCAGCAGACTTAAGATGCAAAGTTTTGGCTAAACTTGTTATAGAAATAGCGGCAAAAGCAGAGGCACACTTGGTGTTCTTACACTTATTGTGCCTGGGACACTGGTTCCTTCAGCCTAGTGTCCTGGAGAAGTCATGGGCAGGAATTAAGATTGAAAAATAGCCATTCCTTATTTATTATTGGTTTATGACATTTTTTCAGCTGCCTGATGGAAGATCTCTGTTGGTCCAGGTGCTGGACTGCACAGAAAGCAGTGTCTGCCCCAAGGGCAGGGATGCCATCCCAAACAGGAAGCAAACAGCATCCAATGGCACGCTTGTGGGATGCAGGAGACAGACAGAGCTCTGGCCTCGGTATGTTTCTTGGGAGCACCTAGAACTGGGCAAATGTATAAACGTCTCAGCTAGTGATAATATAATATTCCAGCAGCACCCCACAACACCATGCAGCCTTCACAGGATGGGGGGCACGTGTCTTTGAAGGAATGACAAAGCAGCTCAGTTGATCTCCATGCAATGAACAGCTGTTTTTGCAGAAGTCCTAGGCATGGAGTGAGAAGACAGACTGCTCCTTGAGCATTGCTCACGCCTGGCTAGGCCAGCCTATGTTACAAGACAGTGGTGTCAGTTATTGGAGAACTTCAAAGTGATGCCCTGTCTTTAATTTCTACTGTAGTACTTAACTGCAGGTGGCTGAGACTCAGTGTCAGATGAAGAAAGCTTCAGTTCCCATTAAACTTCTGTGCATACCAGTGAAACTGCTGATCCACAGCATGTTAAAGAGGTGCTCAGTAGCTTGCAGAAGTAGGCTTCTTAGCACAGAGAGTCTTAGTCCAGCTGTGCTACTTCTCCCTAAATTGTAGTCTAAATTCCCAGCAGCCAAACACCACATCTCCTGGCCTTACATCTGCTGCAGTGCCCTCCTTCCTGAAAGAGACAATTCCAGCAGCTCATAAGACAGTTCAGGAAGCAATAAATAAGCTGGAGATGTTGTGCAGTCCATATTATTAATCTGTATAATTTAGCAAAAGTGTCGTCCTCCTCTTTTTAAACCCAAAGATGTTTCTGTTTGCACAGGAGGACTGAGGCTTATGAGGGACCTTTCAAGGGGTCCATTCAAATTGCCCTTTGCCTTTCATTACTGCAGAGCTGAGCCATAGTGAATCACAACCAATCAATCATCTCTTCTTTCATTCAACTCTGTTTAACATCAAAGGCTGGATGCTGCGAAGTTTTAGCTGCATCCTCCCTGCTGTATTACTGTTATTTGTGATTTATTGCTAGCTGTCCTTCAAAATGATATGCTTTATGTACTACAGTTACTCTGCATTCATAATCCATTGCCACAGACTTCCTGTGTAACCTGGGACAAATCATTTATGAGCAGAACTTTGTAAAGATAATGTGGTGATTAAATTTGTCAGACTATTCAGTAAATACATTAATTATTCTGTTTCTTAATATCTCTTTATCTTCATTCCTTACTTGAAAAATGAAGATAACGATACTCAGATACTAAATGGCTTTGTTTAGCTATTTTAGGTTGCTTTGTCTTAGGTAATGTCTTTCTTTTACTGTGTTTGCATAGAGCATAAATTAATGAATCCATCTCAGGCAAAGCTGCATATGCCCTGGTACCTCATGACATACAATTACAACTGTACATGATATTTTAACACATTCCACATTTGTTAAAACTGCTACCAAGTGAAAGCATACTTATAAAGCCAATTTTAATGCAACTTCTGCCATCAAACTGCTGGTTCTGATCTAATATCCACAAAACTATTTATCCTGTTCATAGCTGTAGATCAGATTAATATTTTAAGCAACTCAACTCACATTTAAATTTAGATATAAAAGGACATATGGAAAGTAGCTCTGATGATATTGAATAAATAGAATATTTTTTCTTAATCATGTTAAAATTATTTTTTTCTTTACACATAAAATAAGGGGGACTTAGTTCATCAGATCTGTATATAAAGCAGGAAGTGAATGATCTTAAAAGTATATGTTCCCTTATTCTCACACTCTCTGTTGTATTGATACGTTTTATGGGCAATATCATTGACAAAATGGAACATTTTAAAAAATAGTTTTAACACCAATACACAAAAAGCATTTTATTAAAAAGTAACAATGGAATTGGCATGTGAGTAAAGAAATGAGCTTGCCCAAAAGTCATCAAGTATGGAGGAGCCTGGGCAGCCTTGGTGCTTGCTGCTCAGCAGCACTCTGCAACACTGATCCTAGAGCCAGGGACCACATGCAACTGGGAGGGCTGGGAAAACTGACTGGCGTGGATAAGAGACAGGTCCTCTAGAATATTTCTGCTCTGAAATAATTCCTACTTCAAAAGCCAGTAAAACTCTGGAAAAGATAGATGCCTGCTTTAATAGGAACTATTTTTACCAGTGGTAGAGTTTGCATCTTTCAGGGCACATATGAGTTGTTAAGTGTCCTGATGGGAGGTGGACACATAACATGTTGTTAGGTGGATATATCTGGAGCTGCCTGGAGCTGATCAGGTGAAACTGCAGATAGTTTATGCTGCACTCCAGAAGTCAATTCCATGGAAAATTTAAATTCTGAGTAGGAAAAATAAAGTTACATTTTCTGTCTTTTCTTCCCCCCATACTACTAAAATGTGAAAAATTGATCTTTCAGCAGTTCAGGCACTTACTAAAAGTACAACTAACAGCTCCTGGTAACAGGTGTGCTGACAAAGCCCTACGCAGGCAACTCCACCCATAAACTCTTCACCTGGCCACAATCCCACCATCCTCAGGGCAAATCCACACATCTCAGTCTCCACCCTCTGTGGCCACAGCATCCCAGTCATGTCCAACACAGCTGCCTTTCTCCTTTGGGTGCTAGTGCTTTCACTGCAAGCCCAGGAGGTGATTGTCCATTCTTACCTGACAAACAGCATCTATTTGTTCTCCCCAGTCCCTTCCTGCCTCTCCCTTCTCCTACTGTGGCCAGATCTGGTTTTACCTGCTTTCTCCAGTAATTTTAGTCATTAACAGTAATTGGTAACTTCCTTGCCTGCTGGGGTTATGAACATCTTCCACAAGGGCACAAATATCTTTAAGAGCATCCACCCACGAAGCTGTCAACACGTTCAGTATAGATGTGCCTCGCTTTTTCAGGTAGACTGCACTCTTTGCTCCTGCAATGCTCAGGCTTTGTGGCACTGCCTGTGACTCCAGCTTTCAAAACTGTTCTCTCCATCAGCCATTTTTCAAGAACATTTTTGTGCTAGCATTCAGTAGTGATGTGCTGTTGTAAATATTTCAGCCGTTGTAAAAAATTCACTGTATTTAAAGCCTGCAGGTAGTTTACTTCTTATTTCCAACATTTCCAGCCTGTCCTGTTCTGATGGGATACTTGAAAGAAGATTGACTAATTTCCACTTAACATTTGAGCTTCAATTTTATTTGGGTGTCAGGTCAAGTTCTGAATTTAAATTGATCTGCGCACTGCCTTTCTTTCCTTCTTCTCTTTCTTCTGCTCCTGATCTTCACTCCCGTGGGACAGCCTAACTTTTGCAAAAGCTGTTCTAATGCTTTTCCCATCCACACTCAATACATTACCAGTTAGCAGAAAAGCACATAGAAGAAGGATGGGAAATCAGAAAAATCCACCTAGACATCTCTCATTTCTTTTAATGTGCCTTAAAGTGCTGCAAATTAACATAATCCATCTTGGACAACTGGCCAGAATACTGCATTTTAAAAATGTAGCAGTTGTGGGGGTTTTTTTGAAAGAAAAGGAATAAAAAAAAAAAAGGAGTTTTCCATTAATGTTCCTCATCTTTCAATATAAATGATAGCCGAGAGAAAGTTCTTTGGAAAAATCAGGTTCTGCTCTTTTGCCTTCCCCCACATGTCTTTCCCAGTTGTTGATAGCAGAGGGCAGGAGTGAGGCACCGGGTCCATCCAAGTTCTACACTGATGCTGCCACCCGCTGTCTGCCCCCAGACCTGCCCTTCCTTTCCCCAGGCAGGTGCCAGGGAGAGGGACGTAGCAAGAGGCATTGTGAGTTGTTGGGGGTCCTCCTAAGGGCCCAACTCCAACTGCCACAGAGGGGCATGACCCCTTCTGCACACCTTTGCCTTGGTAGGAGGGAAAAAGAAAATTAGTTTAAAGCTGAAAAGTGGTTTGGGGAGAGAAAAGGAAGTTCAGACAAGCTGAAATGTTTCAGTGAGCAGCTTAGGAAAATAAGATTTTAAGAAACTGTTTCCCCCATGCACTGTTACTGTATCGCAGCCTGCCAGTTTAACTGCTTACTCACTTGACATCTCTCTGTAAAGGCCAAGCCTCTTCCTGGCTGCGAGTTTGTACTCTTAAAACACTGCTTAAAAAGTCACTTGAATTCATTAAATGAAATAAACAGAAAGGCAGACTTTCTGGTAACTGAGCAGGAGAAGAGTTTGTGGATCCCAAATAGATATTCGTGAAGCAAAAGTAAACATTGGCATCAACAGAGCTGCCAGAGGGTGAGCTGATCAATAAATTTCAGAGGAGTCACTTACACAAGGAGGGTTAGTACAAGGGTTTCTGTCAGCCAAAACTCTTTTACACCTGGGTACTAGTCACTGCAGTCAACAAGTTCTTACATGTCCTCTGTTGATCACGTTAGGGTTGGTGGTGGAAGGGCTGACCAGCAGGCATCTGTCCTGCAGGCTCTGCTGCTGCGGGAGTCCACAGCACCATATGGGAATATCTGCTGTATAGTACAGCTATATGAAATCCATGCAACTTGGGTGGAAGCACTCTTTCATTCTCTGAAATATCTTCTCTGCTGAAACACTGACATGGTCTCTGTGAGTTTCAGCCGAATAGACAACACCTGTATAAGCTTCAAAGGCCAGGGGAAGAAGGCTGTATTTTTGCTCAGTACTAAAATGATAGAGCAAAGCAGACAGTCTAACTGTAATTCTGTCAGTAACATTATCTACAGCATGAAGTTGCATTAGAATTAGCTGGCATGGAGGAACAATATGGATGTGGATGAGGAACTCCTTCAATTTTCCTATGCCTTTTCCTCTACTTCTTGTAAGACATTGTCCAGCTCAGAAAGCCAGGGAGTTTAATTGCGGTATAGTGTAAGAAAATCAGAGGTGTCAGCATGATTGTATCTGCCAAATCATGGAGTAGCAATTCATGTTCAGGCTGTTTAAAGGTGTGAAGGGCGTGGCTCTATTGCTGGAGCAAAATCAGGTCACTCAAAGTGAGCATTTGTTTTGCTGTGTAGTAAGTATCTGGCTTTAAAGGCTTTATGTCCCCTTGGTCTGCCTTTTTTGGTAATCTCTTTTCAGTTGTACTGGGTTTAATAAAGCAATGTCCCACTGCCTGCGTGTTCAATTTTCTCTTACAGTTTAGATCCTCAGCTGGATCTGCACCAGCTTGCAACAGCTGATACTGAATCTACCAGCTTTAGCCCTCTCTGAGTTCTCTGTAAAGACCCGAGTAAATGTCTCATCCTGAAACTGAATGAGGGGCTCAAACCTCAGTGAAGTCAGTAACCTTATGAGAAATGAGCACTTTTTTGTTGTGGACAAGACCCTAAGACACTGGGAGTAGATGACATCCACACACAGAAATGATCATGCAGTTGGCAACTGGCAGGCCAGGAGGCAATACCTTGCTTCAATACCTTAAAGCATCCTGGGTTTGTTGCATTTTATACTTGGATTTGGGTACAGTGAAAAAGTGCTATTTCCTGCAATTTGGCTTAGCACTGTAGCTCTTTCTTGATGTGTGTTCTTTGGTAATACCTTTGTGTCTCTTCCATTCAATGTTAAGAGTGCAACTTGGTCTCATGGTCAATATGATCACCAGTGTTGTTGACAGCCCCCTGTTGCTTCAGGAGACCTTATGATCCTCTGCTGTCTGCCCTGCAAGACTTCTCTTTGGGCCACAGACCAATGGGTTGGCCCAGGTGATCTCTGAGGCCCCTTCCAGCCCAAATAACTCCATGAATCTATGAAGACATTGGGAGACATTTAGCTCCCAATCAAGCAGTGAGAGGTGGATATGTGCTTGGGTGGCTGGAAGGCAGGAGATGGGGGATGTGTTGATCGATGTCCAAATCTGAGGGGAGCTGGGAGCAGCTGAGGAGATGCGGGCTGTCTGAGGAGCAGACAGCAGGGACATCCATCCAGACCCTGACTGCTCAGGTGCAGTGGGAATGTCAATTTCGGTATGTTTTGTGTAACTTCTCCTAGAGTCTCTCAGGAAAGTACAGTGGATGATTTAATGAATCATTGTGAGTGTGTGGGCTCTGCCTCACAGTGGGTGAGATCCATTTCACTCCAGCTTTGTCTCACATTATAATGAAGTAAAAATGTGCTCTTCTGGAACTTTTTATTTATATTTCACAATAAAAGCTCTGACAGCTGAAATAAAGCTGTTCGTGGATTTATTCTTTTCAGAAGTACAGACTCAAACTCACAGACAAGTCAAAATTGTGGGAAAAGGAATAGAACATTTGGACTTACAAGGAAAATAAGTGATAAATTATAATGAAGTGGGAAAAGGGTTGTTTTACTCTTCTGATATATGTCAGACCAGGATAATATGGATAACATGGGCTAATTATACTCGTGACATAGGCACTGAAGATAAATGAGGACAAGGATGAAAATGTTGCCAGAGACTAACTCGTTTGTTACTGCTGATATTATACATCCTTCCAGATTTTCTTTCTTTCTTCAATGCTGAAATTGATTTTGGTGTCTTACTGAAAGTTAAACTTTCCACAGAATTCTAACAAGTTAAGGAATAAATATCAAAGATGTTCTAAGAAAAAGCTCTTTTGTATTTAATTTGTTGTTTCAAGAGGCTGAATTTCCAAGATTTATGCACACTAGTGCCAGCTGAATGCTGCAAGGTAACAGTAAAAAATCTAGCAAATAAATACTGAGTGTCACAAAACTGCTCAAAAGGTTATCAGTCTTCTGCTGAGCCCTCCCTTCTTGGTTGTCAGAAAATCCCTCTGTCCTTGGGTCACTTTCTGCTAGGAGTTCCCCCAACCATCTCATCTGGGAATGGTGTCAGCATATCTGGGTGAAAGCTGGTTCTTGCACGTGTCCTGGAGAGCCCCAGAGGTGGGGTGTTGACTGACCTTCACAGGCATTGCCCTTTTTTTACCATTACACACCCACACAAAGCCACAGTAATAAATGCATGTCCAGTTTCCCACCAGCCCGTCTGCAGATGAGTAACTTTATTACTCTAAAGGTTTCATTAGATTATTAGTCCCTGAAAAGAGGTGAGACTTCAGCATTGCACACAAAAGTCTGTCTTCATGAGTAGTTAAATGGAGATTGCAAACCTTGTAGCACTCAGGCAAGAGAAGCGTATGCCTCCTGTCCTGCCACAGTGCATTGCAGACTTACAAATTGACTCAGCTCGTTCCTGCCTGGTGGTTTAAGACAGAGCTCCCGGTCGAGCATCTCCACTACAGACAGGGCTGGGCAGTGACTCAGCAGGGGGACCAGATCCATCGCTCTGTGATTACCTCCCCTGTGTTTCATCATCTGACTGGGAACCCAGCACAAGGGACACCATGGCTTCATCAAATGGCTATTGGGTTTTTTCTGGTCACAGTCTATTTCTATACTGAGTGCTAAAAACAGAACTTTCTTTTATTTTAATCATTATGTTCTTGAAAACCAGATGCAGTGGCACAGCCTCTCCTAAGCCTGTGCAGGGTGTCTGAAGAAATGTAATTGCTTTATGAAATGAAAAGCCAAATGTAGCAAAGGTGTATCTATATAACAGATTATTTCTCCTAATAATGATAGCAGAGCCCTTACATGCACCAAAGCTAGGCTTGATTCATTGACTTCCATTGTTATTGATGAAAGACTTTAATTTTTTCTTAATCTCACAGAGGTTTATTAATTCTTAAATCAAATATACATTATTTTGTTGTTTCTCAACAGAAAATGCTTGTTCTGAGACTAATTATACTAAAGTATGGGGTGTATTTCTCATTCTGGCAAACAAATACAGCAAGATCTTTGTGAATAATTTTCTTTGTAGGAGTCTTAGTTTCAGTGCTGGTCTACTTTACTGAATATTTTGACACTGCTTTGAAAGATATGTGGTTGTGTTTACTTGGTTTTTTTCTGGCTATGTATTGTTTATTTTTTCTTTAAGAAGCAGAAAATGCTGAAAATTGAAAAACAGGGCTATTTCTTATGCATTAGGACTTTCCACCCTTCTCTTTGGAAAAACAGAATAATTAAGGAAAGGAAAGTACTTTAAAATCAGATTTGAAATCAATGAACCCAATTAGTTTTCCTAAGCATTTTTTTTCTTAATATTCTATGAAAAGTTTACATTTTTAAAGTGTTTTTAGCAAAATTAACTATATTGATCCATTGTTAATAATCAGCTGTCATTAAAAAAATGTAATGTTGTTAAAATCAGAACCTTTTATTCCCATGTCTTTTATTGAAATATGAATATTATAGATATTGAAAACATTAATTACAAAATGCTTTTCTATCTCCCTCAGTGTTTTCAGAAACAGAAGTGCTATGCAATCATAAGAAAGTTCCTAATTTACTAGTGATGGTGCATTCAGGATTGATTGCAAATTACGCTAGGGAGCATATTCTGATAATATTTCCAGACCCATTTTGATGACTTGAGAGGTCTGGATAAGATTTGAAAAAAACAGGTGGTCTTCTAAAAGTCTCTTTTGTTCATCTCATTATTGCTTAAAAATCACTTTATATGGAGTAGATTGAATTGGCCAAATGTCCAGATACATTTCATTGCTGCTATTATGATCATTGTTTTTATTAACATGATTAATAATAAAAACAATAATATGGGATATAAGAACAGTGATAGCAGCATCAACAGGACAATTATACAAACACTATGGCCCATACTGCTATCTGTTTCTGACTAGCTTTCTGTCAGAAAACTTGGCTTAAAACAAAAGCCTTGAGATATTAAACTTAGATATAATCATAATAGAAACAAGGCAAATTTAGTTATCACAGCACAGGATAGAAAAGCAATGCACCAGCTTGCTAAACAATATGGTAAATGTTTCATTAATGAAATATTTACATAAATATTTTTTCTCTTAGACTATATTCTTTGGAACAGAATGTTTAACTAACCAACTAAAAATTTAGGTTTTCTACTGGAAAAATACCTTTGCTGAAAGCAAATAATTTTTTGCAAAAACAGGTTGATTTTTGCAAAAATTCACTCCAGGCACAAAAATAAATTGAACATTCTGATAAAGTTTATGTCTTTTTTTAAACAACAGGCCATTTTAAACCTTCAGATTTTATTATTTTACAGTTCAGGGTATAAATCAAAGTTGGAATTGATAATTTTTGTCCTCTCAAGGGAAGAATTTAGTTTGGCCTCTGTTACTGTTTGTTCAGCACTTCATTTCATTGGGGACATTTCTCAGATTTCCATAATGAATGCATTGTGGTCCAAGGGTGTAACAGTGAATTTTTCTCCACTTAAAAAAAAAAACCCCTATGCACTAGAAACGTGCTATGAGATAGCGGAAGGACATTCCACACTGCACTATGAAAGAGAAAACTAGTCAGGAGGATCCTACAGGACCCACAGTCTCTCTCGGTCTTGTTGTTCTCATTACAAACCATAAAAGTAATGAAAAAGGCCGTGACTGTCACTCTGAATCACCATCTGCAAAATAATTGCATCTCCCAGATTTGATTCTAGGTGAGTGGACTGGAGTTCATTCATTTGATCAGTCCCTGTGGGACTTTACAGGGAAGGAGTTCTTTCTCCATCCAAATGTGGATGGTAGGATCAGAATAAATGTACAGTTTATCATGGTTTTGTATTAATACTTGTAACTAATGAGCAGAATAAGCATATTTAAATACTTCTATAGATGCATACATAATACATGATTGAATTAGAGAATATAATTCGTCATCAACACAGTTTTTTTCCTGCTCATTTGCAATACCTGACAATCTGAATTAGTGATAAATGAAAACGCTCTGAATACTCTATGGTATAAGAAACATGAGTGATCTATCCTCTCTTCTGCCAGCTAAAAGCCTGATCTAAAATGAAATCTTCCTTCATTCTTTGAAGTAACTTCAATTTTGTTCATTTGGGCCACAACTAAATTTAGCCCATGAAATTCAATAAAATCTATTGGCATGAGAAACTAACCCCCAGGCTCCTGTGGATCTAGAGACATCAATTTCTTAATGATACAGCTAAATATGCACCTGAAAGCCTTGGGTTTAGATCAAAGTGTTTGACTGCAACTCACTCAACAGGACTAACCCCATTTACCTCATCTACAAAAAGATCCTGGTTTTGAGCAAAGTCAAGCAGGTACTAACAGGGCAGATGCAGGACACTGTGCTCCAATTCTGGCTGCACCAGGATTAAACATCTTGAGGCACAGGAGAAATGGTGTCAGTGACAAGGTAGTCAGAGGCAGAAGACCATTTTCATGTTGGAAAGCCAAAGGATGAATTCTGCAAAGTCACATACATCTTCTAGATATTTTTGAAAACATACTGAATGATGGTCTACAGTGCTCCTTAACCCAGGGAAAAAAATAGCTCCTATGTATTCTCACCCATCCTTTCCACCCCAGCTTAGAGACCAACTGCTTGGTCAGTGTCAGCTGAAAATGCCCATTAACTCTGAAGCTGAGCCCATCATGGGCAGCTGAGAGCTGGGTCTCCGATGCTCTTCAGTAATTTCACTTCGGCTTCTTTTTTTAAGTTCACAGCAGGGTTCACCTTTTTATTTCTTGGCCTCTGATCAGAAACCAGCTAATTACCAAAGCAGCATGGAGTTTGGATGATTGACAGATAACATCCCATGATACAACAAAAAGCTGCATTTTGAAAATATAAGACAATAAAGATATTTCAACAAGAAGTCAAACAGCAGGCTTTCAGCAGGGAGTGCTAAAAGACTCCCAGATCATCACACCAGGATGAGCCTTTGTCAGCTGCTTCATAAGAAGTGACAATTTCAGCTTGGAGTATTTGATCAGCTCGAGTTTATTTGTTCAACATGTGAGGCACTGGAGTTTAGTTGTTAGGGTTATAAAAATAAACAAACATATCTCTAGATCACCATAGGAAAGGCGAACATGAAGCATTTCATGCATGATTTTAGGCTCTTTTCCATCTTTTATCTCCCATTCCTGGACAAATGTAACCGAGAAAAAGCGTCAGAACTGCACGTGTTATTGTAACTCTTGCAACACTAGCATTGGTTTTTGTTTTATAAGTACTTTCAGGATCTCAGGTGCTTGCAAGAGCACTGGAACCATCCAAAGACCACTTTGTTCTTGAGGAACTGACCTGGCCTACAGATGTCTTGTTTGTGACACGTAAAAAGGAAAGGAAACTAGACTTCTATCTAATTTTTTCCTCCCTTGAGCTCTGTTTTCAGAGGTTGATACCTTTTCTTTGATATGAGCAGTAACTGTAAAGAAGTGGAGGGTCCAAGCCTGTGGCTCTTGCAGCACCCAGGACCAGAAGATGTCCAGGCTCCCATCAGTTGCCCCTGGACACCAGATTTTGCTAAGAAGGTGTTCTGCCAACAACAGCCCAAGGGGCACTGGCAGCCCTCCTTTCCACCTACCACATTTTGACAAACATGGCAGATCCTAATTTTGTTAGTGCATTTACAGCTGAACAGGCTTTATGTTGCAGCCTGCTGAAGTGTTTTTCACTGATTTAATTGGTCACAGGACGTCCTCAGAGACTCCAGTAACCTCTTTTCTGAACTGCAATGGCCAGCTTCAGCATGCTCTGGTGTCCTTTTATTGCTGGTCAATTATCTGTATGTCAGACTGATATCTTCACCTGCAGCCTTGCCCCCTCCACTGACATCTTCACCAAAAGACACGTTGCTTTTAGCTTTGCTCAGCTGACCTTGCCAAGTGGTTGGCTTTCCCAGAAGCCAGGTAAAACAACAGCACTGAGACATCAGCTCCCAGGTCACAAATGAGGTTCATCCCTGTCCCCAGCCAAGTCAGCTCAGAGGACTACAGCAACACCATGCACTGTGCTTCCTCAGGAAAGGACCTGGGAAGGAGGTAGCCACTGAGACTCTCCCATGTCAACAATCTTAGGGACCCCATGTGAGCCTGCACATCCCAGCAACTAGTGAGGCTGATTTAGAAACATCAGTGTAACACCAAGGACACCATAAATGTATGGTTCAGGTTTGAGGCTGCTTTCAGATGCCTGAGTCCTTTTCTGACTGCATTTGAGGAGGCATGGATTCAGCACAATGCCCCTAAGCAATCCACCAAATGTGTGGCTCTGTGTAAACAACATTTTAGAGCTCTTCTTCATCAGAGGTCTCCTCTTCGTAACTCTGAACTTTAACATTCACTGCCCTCCTCGGCTGTGGAACAAGTCTCAGTGCATTTTCTGTGGGACAAATCATCCAGAAAGAGCAACTCAAATTTAGAGTGCTTGGTTTCATAAGCAATCGCACTGCTTAAAAGAAGATAAGAGTAAAGCGTGATTTACATACACTATAGTCAAGATAAGAATTTCTCAAGCACACACGATTTTTAATACTATATGCAGGCTAATTACTGTAATAGAAACGTAAAATTGCTTCTCAGGTACCGGAGAGCAGTTTAATCACATGTGCTAAAATATAAAGAAAATATTTGTTGTGAAAAATACAAAAGTTGTTATCAAGACCTTAGTGCCACTGTTTATCATCGGGGATGATGAGAAGGTGTTTTGTGGCATATTTCCCCGCTGGCAGGAATGTCTCTGTGTTTGAATTCAGTTGAGACATGAAAGTGCTATTCCTGAACATAATCAGGAATCGATTCTCTGTGACACCACCGAGCAATTACAGTGCCATTAAGTTCCATTAAGGTGGAGACACTGCCAAATTTAGATTCAGCAATTAAAATACTAAATGAAAGTGTGTGATCCCCATACTTTCCTATCTTCTGCATATCAAAAGAAGACTTGTCAAACAAAATCAGAACCAAGAATTTTGACTGAAACTTGTACAAATCAGAAGTTCACAAACTTTGCCCACATTTTGGCAAAGCTGTAAGCCCTGAATTAAATTTAAAAAGTCACACTGATTTGCATCATCCTTCACTTGACAAAAATGCTGGAAGTAACCTATTAATTTATTTTAACAGGATCCACAGTTGTTGTTTTTTTAAATCATACAGCTATTTTCTAATAAAAAAGGTACCATTTAACTTCACTTATCTGTTGAAACTGTTGAAACAATGATTTCCCTGAGAGGGGAAAAGCCTCCACATAATCAGTGATCACTGTAATATAATTCAGTCTGGGAAATACAATAATGATCAGGGAAAGTACCTGAAAGAAATTCAGGGAATATATAAAATCACCCACAGCATTGTATGGTCAGATTCTGAAGTTAATGGGTAGATCCTTAAACCCCATAAAATTATATCTGCCAAATTTTTCTGTCTGCTGGTGTCTTTTGCTAGACAACCATGTTCCTGCTCCGTATACAGTGCATTATGATGCATCCTTGCACATCATCATGTAACTGATGCCATAAGAGTACTTCCATCTGTGCCGTTCCATTACAGTGCATCGGCCAGCTGGCTCCCCATGCACTGAAGATGCCTTCTAAGAAGCTGTTCTGAACAGCACAAGGAAACTACTTTATTATTTTCAGGCCACAAACTCAAGCAATACAAACTATAGGATTGTCTTCTCTCAGACCTCCACCTGGTTTTCATATTGAAAATAAAGTGCTTCCATGATGCAATCTCCCACTTACAGGTGAAGCTGTTTTCAGTTCAAGATGCCAATGCCAGTGCCCTTCATAGCCTGAGCTTGCCCTTGACCACTCTTTAGGGGATATCTGGGTCCCAAATGAGAAGGGAGTTTCACCAAGAAAGGTCCTTGCATCAGCCCATCAGGAGCATCGCCATGGACAGTATCAAACATCCCCTCTCATCAAAGCCACTCGTCACTTAGGGGTCCATGGCCTTTTCATAGCTGGGGTGGGGGCAGGCTCCCAATGCGTTCACCACACTTTAGAGTGGCATTGCAAACTGAAAAAAAACCCCAAGTTTTCTTTTGTACTCCCTGTGGTTTCCCTGACTCTTTTTTAAAAATAAACTAGTTTATTGTAATTGCTTTGTTCTGTTTCTACTGCAGCAAATATATCTTTTTGGACTGCAGCTCTGGGAGAGATTCAGCCCAGCAGGTTAGTATCAGCTAATATCACCCGGATACATCCCAAAGGAGGAAAAAAAGGGGGTTATGGCTACCAGGGGTAGAGCCTGCATCCTTCCTATTCACTTTTATTCTACTTCAAGAGAAGCCAAACTGCTTCCTGCAGCCTGTACTGTGCAACCATATATCCTTGTTTTATATGCACATTTTTACTGGTTTTAGCATCACCAGGACCTGGGGACAAGGGGAAGGGAAGAGATCTGTACTCACTTCAGAAAATGGCCCAGAAACTGTTATCTTTTGAGCATCTGGAAATGCTTGCAGTATATCCAAGGGGTCTTGTTATTCTGAAATGCCAGATTTAGGTAATTTATAATGATTAGGTCACAACACTGCTTTTTCCCATGCTATGGCTGTCTGGGGGATGTTGCAGGCAGCAGCAGGGTTAATGATGTCTGCGTTAGCCGCCAAGTACATCTTGGTAAAAGCAGAAGATCCAGTGGTTTTGTGGCAACCAAAGATAGCAAGGATGGTTTGAGAAATGGTTTGACTTTGAAAGGCAAATGTAGGTTTGTTGATGGTCCCTTCCAAGTGAAAGTGCCCTGTTTCTGAGCCAAATCACTAATCTCCTTTTTTCCTGTCAATCCATTACTCTCATCAGTCTGTAGATGCTAGAAAAAATACAGTTCCTTCCACTTTGTATTAAGAATGATAATATTACCATGGAAATGACCTGGTAAATGGTCCGTTCAGCTGATCATTTTGCTTCAAGCACTGAAAAAAAGCTGGCACCAGAAAATATCCTCCGTTAGATCCCAAAATATTAGAATTAAACTTAGACAAGATGAACACGCAAATTTTCCTTGAGTTGCTATTTCCTTCAAGAGCACTAGACTCTGAATGCCAGAGACCTTTCAAGCTTTCAAGCTTTAATACAGTGAAGTTAAAAGAGGCTTTCGTATCTTAGCTGTGTCGCCTTTTTTCTTCACCGCACTTCAGGCTTGAAAGATTTGAAATAGACTGAAACAACCAAAAACCCCACACTGAGGACAGTTATTTGTAACTTTGTCATTCCTCCCTCATCTCTCCTAATTCTGACAGTCGTGCTAGCTTGACTCTTTGTTACACAATTGCCATATCACATCATCCTGAATTTACCAAACAGATCACACTGCCAAACAGGTAGGTGGGATTTGCAAGTGATGCTCTTGAAAGAGACAGGGGCTAACTCCAAATTTGTCCATATATTTGAATGGTTCCTGCAAGTGTATAATGAGAAACAATTAGATTAAAATAAAAGACTTACAAGAATGGAATGTTATGGTTTAAGCATCACAGCAATAAGGCTAAATGCACTGAGAGTAAAAAATGTTAATAAAGTTTTAACTATCATTAGCTTCAAAATAGCGCTGTTAAATCTTAATTTCAGGCTTTGAATCAAGGTTACATTTACTGCATGCTTAAATGCTGAAAGCGTTTTCTTACTCCATTCTTTACATGGATAGAGTATGAGAACATGGATATAACCAGATACTTAACAGTTTTACTGAGCTGGCAATAGAATATTTTTATTGTAGAGAATCTTTATTTCCATAGTCAGTTGTGAGAAACAATCTCCTCAGCAAACAATTTCTGCAAATTTACTTTAATGAAAACTCTTATCTGCTTTACTAAAAATATCGAAACTTCCAAATAAGATTCTTTATATTTTATAGTGCTGGCTGTTTCACTTCACTTCTTGTAGTTCTTCAGTGTTTTTCATCAAAATGAAAACATCTATTTAAGAGACCCACTTTCCTATTTGAGAAGTTGATTTCTTGTTACTGAGTGTGATGCAAATAATTTTGGCAGACAGAAATGAATAGTGTTTATATTCAATAACAGGTTCTGTGCATTTGGTTGTGTACCAGAGATAACTGAAAATCAGAAGAAATTAAGTTCTCGGACTCCCTTTCTAATCACATCCCCTCACTGAACTATGAGCTGATTGCATATTTCACTTGGAGGAAGGGTAGTAAATACAGGAATTCAGGATCAGAAAATAGGGAAAAACATAATAAAAACTGTAGGAGATATCAATAACAGTTATGTAACAGTGGTTTTGCCTCTTAATCTGTTGTGTACTAAAGGGCATTTAAGAAATAAGTCAGTCTTATGTAGTTTTAAGAATACTCAGGTATCTGATGCTTAGAGGAGCTCACAGGTGTCAAAGCCTCTGAAATCTCTTTAGCATGAGTATAATCTTTCTTCTGCTGTATGGGTCAAAGTATGAAGATAGAATGAAATCATAGTATTATTTAGGTTGGAAAAGACCCCTAACATCATTGAGTCCAACTCTTAACCTGACATTGTCACAGATACCAAGAAAACCTCTGTTCTGGAGGTCAGCAGATAACGGGCAGAGAATATGCAAGAAAATGGACAGAACCTTGTGTCCCATGAGTGACAATACCTGGGAAAAGTATGACCTACATAAATCTAAAGGACATAATACAAGTTAGGTAAAATGAAGAGTTGTGGAGACCCTTTCCCATTTCAACATTCTTTGATGACTTATACAGCCTTCTGAACATACTCTTTATATTAAGTCTTACAGAATTTTTTATCCTTTATCCTAAATATATCCTATATTCTAAAGATCCTTTATCTCTTATGAGCATTAGACTTGTCTGTGTGTGCTAGCACAGCAGAAGTTTTTGAACTCGCGTTGCTAGAAGAGCTGGTGAGGGCTCCTCACTTGAAAATGATACTCTGAATGAGATTGCAGCAGGGGTCAAAGATACAGCTAATCTTGTGGCTGTGACCACAAACCAGAGGAAATATTGTTGCTTCAATGTGATGCAACACTGCAAGTAGGTTAAGACATATTATTGTTCATTATTGTCTAGCAGCAGCCAAATGTAGCAGTCAGCGCTTTAAAATGTATCCCCCAAGCATCCCCTTGCCTACAAGGCAAATATAGTGGGTGGGATTTCTATCTGCTACAGGTTAGGATATCAATTTTATTTGTCAGGCAAACTCTCTTTCCTGTCACGACAAAAATGGGCACCTCAAGAGCCAACTCCTCTCACATGGACAATGCTTAGATTAGACGCCTCACTTACAGCTTGCTGAAGTTGGGGGAATTTTTCTTACCTCCTAAGAATGGCTTGATTTTTCTGAGTGAAACTCCTCTCATCAGCGCAGACCATCATTTACTGCAGCATCTCAGCATGTATATAGGTTTCCAGCTTTTGACCCCAATACTTAGAAAAGTTGACAAAGCTGACATTGAATGAATCAGTTCACGTCATGGCATGAAACGTCAAAGTTTTTACAAGAGGCTGCTGAGGTTCCTGTGGGTCAACAACATGAATCAACAGTAATCCTGGAAAGGATTAGGCCTGCATGGACAAGGCACCCTCATGGTCCTTTGCTGAGGGCTCTTGCATGCAGTTTGAATGCTGTTCAAAACCAGAAGAAATAGTTTATTCCATTTTTAGCTACAGTGGTTGGTGTAGCTGTTGCATACTTACCACAAAAGTGGCTTCTTCAAAACAACAGTGCTTCATCCCGGGTAAATATGACAAGGAGTTGTGACCTGGGCAGGCTCCACCATCTGAGATAAAGTTATATGGTGGAAAGCATATGGCTGCTCTAAAACTTCTTGGGTCCTTACCAAACCAAGCAAAATATCAGAAACCATGGAGTCACATCACTTACTGTGTTTGTATCATTTTTTTGTTACTCTCACTCAAGGACTCGCAAAGCTTCTGTGCTTTCCAGTAAGAGTGTAAACAACCAGCAGTCACCAAGAAAGACTGGAATGACCTTTCATAATTCAAGGTTGTTTTGACTCCTAGTAACTATTTTGCCTGTTTTTTACCACCTGAATTGGTAGGCAAAAAAAGAAAAAGAAGAAGAAGAAGAAAAAGTGATATTGTTCTTATATGAATCATTCTTCCCACTAAACTGTCTCCTTGACTGGCAGTTGAGTTTGTTAGTCATCCATCGTTTCAAAACTGTGGGTGGCAATTATCCAGCATTTCCTCTAGGTGTCAAGTCATACGGATAATCCCCTGAGGTGTTTCATTACACCCACTGGAACTGCTGCAGTTTTGATGTCCCCATCCTTCCAAAGCAGAAAGAATATGTTTTCCCTTCCAGGCTGAAACTGCAAAGGTTTGCTACGTTTCCGCAGATTTTACTAATGGGTACCTGATACTTTCACAGGCGCTGTCAAGTAAACCCAAGTTGGCAACTTAATCAGTGATGATAAACCACGATAAAAAGAAAAACCGTGCTTCTTGAACAGAAAGTGAGCTGCTCAGCTGCTCTGCCATGCATACGTAAACAGAAGCCAAATAACAGAAAAACTAAGGAAACAAATGCACTTTCATAATTTTGAATCATGGAAGCGTCTACTTTGGTTTTAGCCTCAGCAGTCTCACAAACACAGCTGGCTCAGCTTCCTTGGCTTTGCAGAGAATGCTGAGAATGGCAGGGTCTTCTTGGAGGAGGGAGGCGAATTTGGGTGGGGAAATGCAGCCCAGGTGAGTAGTCAGTGGTAGAGTAACATGGCAGCAGCCCTTCCTGGGGGACAAAGCAGCCTCTCTATGGGGGTCAAGGGCAGAGACCCACATTAGGGTCTTGTGCAACAATGTGGGGTGCATTTTAGTCTGCATTAATTATATATGGGATTTGGTGAGACTAGCCTCATATTTTAGGGCCAAAAATCAGGCATAATAAGTGCCCTCGTCTGAGGTGGCCTGATTTCATGTAATTTCAAGTCCCTGGTGTTGGAGACCCCAGTGCTTCTGGGTTTGTAGGTGCTTTCCTCTTCCCCCCTCCCCCAAGACTCTTTGCCCTCCAGGCTCTGAGGAGTAGCCATCAAGTTCTAACCCAAGGTTACCTCTCCGAATTATTTCACTCGTCTACCCAAATATCACTGGAATAGTTAGGTAGTGCACACTGCTTAAAATCATATTTTCTAACTCTCTAAAGACATCTCAAAAGCATGAGCCCTTGTGTACGCAGGTAATTGTCACAAAGAACCAGAAAGCAAATCTCTGAGCTATGTCTCCAGATCACGATAGACCCTTCAGGTCCCATAGGAGCCTTTCTCCCATGGCAGTTGGTGGAGTTGGAATCAATTTTTCATTATTTTAATGGAAACCTTCAGTAAATTAATCAGTTTTAATTTCTCTGACTAGCATATCAGAGCAGCAGGTACACATCTGTGCAGTTAGTTCTGACATTTTCTATCTGCAGAAATAAGGAATTTCAATAAGCTAATGAAACCTTGGTAGTGCTATGCATGTTAAGTTCTGTAATGATATTGGACAATCAGATAGCCACCTATTTTGTTGTTGTTTGCTCCAGGATATTTTTTATTCCAATTGAGTCGATCTGGTTCTTAGGACAAGCATTCAAAGAGGCACAAAGTGATAGACTGACATGCAGTATTATGGAGACATGCAGTATTATGCAGACATGCAGGCTGACTACTTGAGAGGCAGTATCAAATCGCTGGTACACACTGAATGAAAGCCAGGATGAATGTCAGCTCAAGATAGTCAGATGTATCTATTATACAAAGCTTAACATGGTTTAGGTGCAACAAATTCTGTGGTAACAATCCTCTTTTTGTTCTCATTTCTTCTTATTTGGAAAAAAGTTCCTCCTAATACAACTTGGTGTACTATTTGTTACTACAGTGAAGTTCCTATTCAGTGGGAAGCCTTTAAATTTGAGGTCATTTTCAGGATAAATACATTAGCTAAGTAAAGCAGAAGAAGAAGAAAAAATATGCCAGATGATTTGATGAGTTATCTTCTATCTGATTTCAAATGAAATATCGGACATCTTGAAATTAAAATTATAGTTCAATAGCTGTTATTATTTGAAAATGTCCTTCTTATTTTCACTGGGCACCATCAAGAAGATCCTGAGATCATCTTCCTTACACCATCTTATCAGGTATTTCTACATATTGATAAGATCCCCTGAGCCTTTTCTTCTGCAGGGTGAGCATCCCCAGCTTTCTCAGCCTCGCCACAAATGACAGATGCACCAGTCCCTTAATCATCTCCACAGCCCTTTGCTGGACTCACTCCAGCATGCCCATGTCTCTGTTGTACTGGGGACCCCAGAACTGGACTCAGGACTCCAAGTGTGTCTCACCAGTGCCAAGTGGAACAGTCACGTCCTTCAACCTGGTGGCAATGCTCTGCCTAACACAGATGAGGATGCCATTGGGTTCCTTTGCTGCAAGGGACCATTGCTGGCTCATGGTCAGCTAGAAATGGATTCACCTGTAAAAAAATGGAATAAAAGCAAAGCAAAAAAACCCAGCGTTTGCCCAGAATCATGGGTCTTAGGGAACATTTGCAGACTGCCAGAAAAGAAAGCAAGGAGCTGTGGCACATGGGTAGTAAATGTTTTATTGCGTAATCTACACACCACTCTGACTGGAAAGGACCTTGACCCCCAGAACTACTGTAACTCTAGAAGAAAGATGATTTTGTTATTAGAGAAGGGATTAATCATGGTGGGAAATCAGTCTGAACAATCTCTTCCCAAAATGTGGAGCTACCTATATTTTAGTAGCTACTATCCTAAGCAAAAAATATATTCCACTGTTAGACTAGGCAAAAGAGATCCATGAAACCTCACATTGATTATGTTTGATCAGTAGACAGGATAATAAGGTGCTAGGTCAACTATCAACCTCAGGGTTAAATCTTTTGTTAAAAGTAAGGAAATCAAATATCATTAATGTATTACAAAAGACTGGTCTTTTAATGTGAAACAACAATTAAGATATTTGGGGTTTGGATTTGTCTTTTTCTCCACAGTAATTCTTTGCTAGTTTGTTTAGTTTTCTCCTGAAAATGGCCTAATCCACCTTTGACTCTTTTCATCAGAACATGTATTAAAATCTGTCAAAGCAAATGCTATTGGAGAATCTGAATAGCTGTAAAACTTTTGTGTTGTAGAGAGAGAAAACATGAAACAGCTGGCAAATTATTCTTTTTTCTTTCCCTCTCTTTTTTTGAATGTTTGTTTTTAGAGGAAAAACTGTCCTTTGACTAGAAATGTTAAAGAAGCAAAGCAACTTTTCCAGTTCACATGTATCATGCACACTGCAAAATTATTAGACTATTTGATATGTATGTCACTGATTTAGTCTTCAGGGTTTCTGATAGTGAGAAGTGGTGAACTATTTCATTAACAGCTGAAATGATGTCCTCTCTGAGATCGTATTTGTCTCTAAAAAAAGATGTTCATTTGCCTACTTTTCATTTAGCTTGAGGACAGCAGAGGTAGAATTACACAGACAGAAGCTGGAATATGTTTTTCAGTCACGTAATGTCTGCCTTTAAACTGGGGAACCTTTGACCTTGGGTGTTTCTGCCAAGATTGATTTTTCATATCTTCCCAGCTAAAATGAGTTGTAGGCAAAAAAAAGTATTAAGCATGTTCATTTTTACTTTTCTTCTCTATGGCATTTGATTTACATTGCATCATTAAAACATAATGGTTGTTTCTGTACTTTTTACAGTGCTACTTTCTTGGTTTTTTTCTTTTTTTCTATCCCCCTACTCCCCAAAGATTTTAGGTCATATAGATGTGGACTGTTTAGAGTTTAAAAGCAACATTCAGAAGTAAACACTTTATATGGCATTTTGAGGCATCAATTTAAATTATTTTTAAGGTATATATATTCGGGAAAAAAAAGTGTATATAACATATGCCCTATCCAGATCTCAAATTAAATCCTGAATGTCACAAAAGTAAGGTAATTACATTATCTATTGACTGTTGAAAATAGTCTTCAAAAGTAAGTTGTCAGTCTTAAAAAAATATCTGAAATAGTCAGAATGTCTTTGGAGTTGGAAAAGTGATTATGTAAATGAAGACACTTAACCAAGAAGTGGGCACAGGAAAACTGAAGAGTAAATTCCTTCATTGGAATGAAGCTGGCAGTAGAAAAGCATAGCTATTTGTGAGTGCAGTAGTTCACACTTCATAATATAAAGATACAAGAAAAAAATAACCAAGTCAATAGCTATTTCTTAGTGCTCTATTGCTAAGGAATTATGATGTTTGTGACTTCATTCATGTTAGTGGATATTATGTACAGTGACTGGGGCAAGCTTAAGTCTTAATAGCCTTTCTATAACACATATTATTCATAACACTGTAGCATTTAGAAATGGCAATTTGGGACCCTCTGTGCATAGCAGCTGAAGAAAACATCAATTCCAGTTCCTCAAAACTGAGATCAAAACCTAGACATGAGACAATACGCAGCTACAGCTACTACAGGAAAACAGTGGGCAGTTCTCATCACCATGGAAGACACTGGTATCACTGCACAGGAAATCCTGGTGGTGTATGTTCTTTGTGACTATGAAAAATTCCTAATCCAGGAAGACCTCCATGGAAAAGGACATGACTCTGCAGTTACTCAGAAGGAGCTCTTCCCAAACACAAGGAACAATAGAGGAGAAAACATAAAGATGACTGAAAATGTAATAAACATAAGATAAAGGCCTATACAGGAGAGAACTGGACACATTTGCACAATTGTAGTGACCATAAAAATCCCTAAATAGAATGATGCATTGTCAGAGCAGTTTGGAAACCACAGGAGAGAATATGCTGTGAAGTAATGGAAGTGAAAGAGCAACATGGATTTATATCAGCAAAAAACCTGGCTCATGTTGTTTTTCCTTTTTCAAGTAGCATTTAATATTAGTTTGCTTGTTTATGTCAAACCCACTCACAAAGACGTAATTAGACATTTTGAGAGCAAGCATTCCTTTGACAGAAGAGTTAACAAAAGAAGTTGATTTTCAATGATAAAGCCGACTTCAATGGACACAGCTATCTACTATCTTGTAAACATGGGAAAATAAACTATTTGTTTTATGGTTTTCATGTTGCAGCTATGATGCTCTGACACTAGCTAATGAATAGGTTTAGGCATAACAATCAATGCAGAAATGTGAAAGTACCTGCTACCAGAATGCTCTTTAGAAGTTTGTCTCACAAAAAATGAGATAAATCTTACATCAGTTATTGTAATTTCATACCAGAACTTAAAGGAATGACAATAAGGAAACATAGAAATTATTTGGGCTGATGCCATTAGAAAGGCTATGTCTGGTTGCTTTGTTTTTGCCATGAGTGTATGGGAATGGAATGGGTCTGGAAGATCCTACATAAGGCAGCAGTTCCATATCTTTGTCTGGATATTGGTTGAAATCTGGACAATCTTCTCCCAGATATCCTTGCTTACCCATGTCTAGTGGTTTAGACAGTTGTTTTATCACCGGACCACTCTTCCCCACACAGTGAGTGGAATCAGGAAAAGGAAAGGAGGCCCATGGGTTGAAATAAAAACAGGTTTAGTAAAATAATAATAAGAAAAAACAGTATTAATAACAGTATTAATATAAAGTACACAGAGTTATAGTCAGCCAATATAATGGGGGAGTAGGACTCAGAAGTAGGATGGCAGACAAGACCCCTTTGAGATGCCAGCCATTGAAGAAGGAGGACTGTCCCCAGTAAACTCCTCAATTTATGGTGAGCATGATGTTTATGGTATGGAATAATTTTCTTTGGCTAGCCTGGTGTCAGCTGGGAGTCAACTCCCCTGGACTTCTGCTTCCGCTAGCCTCTGCCACTGTTTATCTCAAGTCCACTAAGGACCTTGATCACCGCAAACCAGTGCTGGCTGAAAACCAAAACAAAGTGTCTTATCATTTTTTTCACATGAAATTGAGTCCTTACAGAAATGCAGCTTTTCTGAACAGAAAGCTGACTCTACGATTCTATCCCAGTAAACCAGGACACCACGTCAGGCATGTGCTACCTCACCAGAAACTTCAGGGCATAGTCTTTTCATAAACTGGTGTGCCATTAGTTCTTTTGTTTAGTCCCTGTGCAACACTGAACATTTTTTAGCTCATTGGTACATATTGCTGATATTATCAAGCAATGTTTAGCTTTAAAGAAATATAAACATGGGAAAGTAAAGCCCTGCAAGGTCTATTTATTTAAGAGGTTTCCAGTTTGACTTAAGTGACTGGATTATGTGCAGAACTCTTTTACCAACTCTAGTTGGCTGGGGCATAGAGTATGAGAGATGTTAACTTGCTTCCTTGGTGTGTGATGCAGGTTTTGCATATGTGTAATGGACTGATCCAAGTAATCTTGGTTGCAAGAATGAGAAACATTCATGTAAATAAATAAGAATTAGGAATTGCCTGGAATATACATATGTAAAAATGGATAAGTAAGAGGGGAGGTGATTCTTTGCAACTGTCTCTGTGCTAATGATAAACTCAAAGCTTGGTACTGTGTTCACCAAGCTGCAGGAATATGTTTGTGAGCATGGAGATAAACAACAAACTGTTAGAAAATCTACTTCCCGTATCTTCTTTCTTGTGCCTTCATGGGAGAGATCAGTCTTGATATGAGTAATAAAGCGAATTGTGTCTGACTGAATGTCAAAGTGAACCTGTGATCTTTCAAAAGTGGCTGGTGAGTGACTGGTCAGAAATGAACCTAGGAAAACTTTAATAGGACCCTGTGCAATCTGACAGCCAATAACACTGAGAATGTGATCAAAATAATAGTGGTATAATCCCATATGCCATGAACTATCCTATTCATTATCTATATCAACTAGAAACTGAGAAGCATTTTGTTTGATGAGATTGGCGTGGTCAGCAGTGAGAATATTCCTTGACAGTTGCAATGAAGTTTAGTCTGAAACCTAATGCTGTAAGATAGTGGCTTATTCGAAAACTAGGATAAGCTCTTCCTTTTGTTTAGCAGCTGAGCCTATCATCTCAGGAAGCATAGTGTGGCGGCTCTGCCAGCAGGCTGTCTCAATCACTGGTTTCTTGAACTTCTATTCCCTCAGTAGGCACCTAAATCCATCATGGGCACAGTGACAGAGCGTCTGCAAATGATGCCATGATAGTTCATAGAATCTTTTATTTGGAAAAGACCTTTAAGATCGAGTCTAATCATAACCTGCCTGCTACTAAACCATGTCTCTAAGCACCTCATAGGCCTGTCTTTTAAATACCTCCAGGGATGGCGACTCCACCACTTCCCTGGGCAGCCCATTCCAGTGCCTGGTACCCCTTTAAGTGAAGAAATCTTTCCTAATATCTAGTCTAAACCTTCCCTGGGAGGGTTATTGTCCCAAGCAGGAGATGAGGCTGCACCCCAAGGGCAGGCCTGGTGCGGCGCATGGTTACGCTGGGTGATCCTGCCTCCACCAGCGCTGGCAGAGCTGCTTCTGCCAGCCAGGAGACATCGCACCCAATCATGGTTGAGGGAAGGGCAGTCCTCTCCCCTGGCCTGGAGAGGGAGGCAGATATTTTCACAAAGCACATCTGACATTGGATGGGATGGATTACTCTTCCCCCTCCACTGATCATTGAGGCAGCCAAGATCAAAACACTAACTGCAGCTAATACCAAAGATGTTTTGTGCAAACTTAGTGAAAATAACTCGTGCAAATATTGGAAAAAAAATAAAGATTATAAAATCTGACAATAGCAGAAGTAAATAGGAAAGACATGTTCAAGGTCTTTTTCTGAGCAGCCATTCTGTACTGCTGCTTTATTCTGTTCATTCAAGAAGCGCTTTGAGTGAAATACAAATTACAGACCAGTAGCTCTCAAAAGAGCCAATATTATTTAGAGACTTTGGAAAAGCTGTGACCATGTGAGACAAACTAGAAATCAGGAAGCAATTCTGATCAGCATATTTGTAAGCCCATACTTGCATCATCACATTTCCTGCTCAAAGAGCAGACAAAAACTTTCCTGAACAATCCTCATGAGTTGTGAATTATGGATGTATCTCTGCAAACCCCTCAGTTTCTGATGGAAAGTTAAATAAAGCAGAAGAAAATACTTTTTTTTCTCTTTTCTTTAGTATTTTGATTCTCTGCACAGACCCTTCTATCTAGTATTTTTACATGGCTTTTATGTTTTCCTATGTGACCGCCCCTAACCCCATGCAGACATACAGCCTCGGGGCTTTTCTGTATTTCCACTTATGTTTTTAATACTTTGCATAACGTGTGTACATTCTTCCTAGATATTGATCTTCCTTCTTTTCTGAGTGGTCAAATATGTTTATGCATCATAAATGTCAATGCTTATACTGCTTTTTACATACAAATAG
>NW_010170102.1:44023-54200 GCF_000695765.1 Mesitornis unicolor | reverse complement strand
AGCAGGAATAACTTACTGTAACTGTTTCAGACACCTCTCTTGCCTGCATTGCCTTTCAGCAAGTGTCAGCCACTGGACTCAGCTGTTTGAAATCCTATTATTCAGCCTTTCAGATGTACTCTTAGCAACCGGACTTTTAGACATTCCCAATATGAAGCATCTCCATGTAAAAATAACCAGCACTGGTTGGTGAGGGGCTTCAGTGAAAACTTGGCTGCTTCACAGAGCAACATGAGATGGAGATGCAAGATGGCAGAGGTGGGACAAGGCCAGAGGTGGGACAAGGCCAAAGGTGCAGCATTCAGGGTCATCCTCTCTCACAGCAGTTGTAGCTGAGACCCCTGCTGCCTCCGATCTCAGTCTGGAAGCATCACCAGCTCCTACAGCAGAGGCCAGTTGGTGGAAAGGTGATGTTTAGACAGATGGTTCCCTAAGGACTGGGAGTCAGAAAGGCTGTCTGTGCTTTTTCACCTGTCTAACCCCATGCCAAAACTACCTTGCTCTCCCTGCAGTAGCCACAGCTCCAGAACCAGTGAGGTCAGGGGGTGCTTGTCTCTCACATTTCTATCTTTCAGAAGCTCTTACAGAGCTGGCAATGTTTTCCAGCTTTCCTGGAAGCCTCTATTTTGCACTAACAGTTACAAATCTGAATCACAGATACTTTCCTTTCATGCCTGCCTGCCTATCATGGTTGAGACACAATATTGAGAACATTAAAGGCATGGAAAATTTAGCCCTTCGAGATTACTCTTTATAGTATTAAGAAAATTTTCCAGGTATGATTCAGCTGGGACTTGCTGATGGGCTGGGGAGAAGTTCATTTGAAACACTGGTGGTACACTAGGGCTCAGCAAACTCAGTGAAGCTCCCCTCCATCCCTGAGCTTCACCCTGATTTTCAGGGCAGCAAAAAAAATCACTGCTGAACACCCAGACTGACATGTGTGCCCCAGTACCTCCTATCATCATGCTGGAGCAAGACCTTGGCACTTGGAGCATGGCCATGCTGATGATGCTCCCAGGACATGGTGACTTCCAGTAATGCACAGGTGTCCTTCCAGGCAAGCTTTTTGGACAGTTTGGGAGCCAGCACAGTCCTGGGACTGTTCCCTACAGACAGGTTGCATGTGGTGCCTTGTTTTGAAGTGGTGGATTTAACGGCTGTGACTTTCAAGTGACAGACATGGCCAGGAGTTGCTGCCTGTCCTTGGAAAGTGCCTTAGTTCTCTTGGGAAATGCAGAGGGGAGTTGGGCTCTCCACAAACTAGTGCCTGATCTGTAGCACACCACAGGGTGGGTTCAATCCCAACGATTCTTACCTCCCAAAATGGACACAGAGATGCTGGAAAAACATGAGGACCCCTGCCTGAGCAGGGCTCACTGTCTGAGCTGCCCTCAGCAGAGCTGAGAGCAGAGCATAGGAGTGCTGGAGAAGGAAAAATGTGACCTCCACTGACCAAAAGCCCCTATTTCCCTCTAAGACTCACTTTTGTCCAGGTATACAGCAGTGGAGGCATTAGTCACAGGGAAGCTCCTGACTCTATGTGCATTCACTGGTTCAGCGTGACAGCTGTGCTGTGATAGCCACATCAGAACTCACCACAGCAAGTCATTTGGTCATCCCAGTTTTGTTCATTATTCATGCAGGAATTGTTTTCTAAAAGTACAACTCCTCTGCAGAGGTGTGTCATCGTGATTCAGTGTACTCGTAAGGGTTCTCAGAGCTTCTTCTTTTAATAATGTCATGTTCTGGAATGCTGGTGGTTTCCTTAGAAAATTATCCACAGATTTCTCAATTTTAATTATCTTAGGGGTAAGAGCATCTACCATGCTGACATTGATTACCATCAGTCTGGATGCTGTTTTCAAAGAGATCAGGCTGTGTGAGTCCTTAAAACATCTCTGCTTGCTGTGGCACTGCCCTTGGCAGCAGCCCTGCCCTCTGACTCTGTGCAAGGCTGCTGCTCTCCGTGTGTGCGTGCTCAGGAGGCAGCATGCCTCAAGCTCTAGCTACTGTTTAATTAAACAGAAAGGCTCTAAGTGTTAATAATAAACTAACTCCACAGCAGGCAGAGGAGGAAGCATCTGCCAGAAACTTTATTACTCCATCTCCTCTAGCAATTCATATCTTCCCTGCTATTTACCACGCTATCTAGCATCCTGAACCAGAAGCACACTTCCTTCACTCTCCTCTCATGTCCCCCAAACAGGTCCTGCTACTGTAGTTTAGTCTGCTTCCACCTAAAGTACTCCTGCCTTCACCACTATTTTCTCTATTCTGCATTGGGCAGTGCTAAACACATGCAGGTAGAAATCTCTGCTAGACATCTGCATGTGCTTGGCACAAGCCAAAATCACCCTTGACACCAGT
Source organism: Mesitornis unicolor (assembly GCF_000695765.1). NCBI lineage: Eukaryota > Metazoa > Chordata > Aves > Mesitornithiformes > Mesitornithidae > Mesitornis > Mesitornis unicolor. Next base: position 51,830 of record NW_010170102.1, on the reverse strand, counting down.
GGCAGGCAGAGGACTAGACACCAACTTTCCAGATTCCCAGTGCCAAAGGGCTCTTGTATCTTGGCAGTGATTGTGAAGGGGGAAATGGAGGAGAATTTTTCTTCTAATAATGTTCTCTGCAGGGGTAGGCTGGCAACATCACAGAAGTCAGACAAATCCCTCATAGAAAGAGCCCAGAATCTAAATACACAGAGAAGAAGAGGAAGAAAAGGCCAAGTAATTCACGCAGATTCACCCAACAGGCCACGGACAATATCCACAATTAATTTTCAGCAGTATGTTCTCAGCCCTGCAGCCTTCTGAGATGCTTTTGAAGAAAAAAAAACACAACACTTTTTGGTTTTCAAATGACAGTAACAAATAGCCTGAAAGAATTAAAATTATTGTTGCTGTATAACTGTGACAACTCATTTGGGGAGGGGGTACATGCATTATGCATCAGATGTGAGCCACTCCAAGTCTCTACGGGCTCTTCTGGAGGTAGCTTTACCCGGTCCCTGTGTCCCAGATGCTGAAATCCAGGCCAGTTGCCAGGCTGCCTTCCCTGCCTGCTCCCCTGCCCACTCTGCCTGTGGCAGGCCTCTGTGTCCCCCTCCTGAGTGCTGATGCTTGGCTGAGCAGCTCCAATTTGGCTCTCCCTCCCCAGCCCTCCTTCAGGGTTACTCACCTCAGAAGAGAAGGAGGGAGGAAGAATTCTCTGCTAGAGCCCTGCTTTTGTCGCTGCTCCCCTCCTGTTCCTGAAGTGTATGGCATCAAAAGGCCAAGGCATGCCTGCTTACCAGATGGACCCTGAACCCTGCTGCATGTTTACCAGATGCATAAGGAGGAGTTGCTGCATGCTAAATATTTGCTCTCTGCTGCTGAACCTCTCTGGCTCTGATATATTCCCGGAGTGTTAGTCAGGGGCTGCCCACTGGAGCATCGAAAGGGCATGTGGCTAGTTGTTTTAAAAATGCAGCCAGATTGAAAGAAAATTTAATTACAGCAGATTTCCACTAATATAGAATCTTGCCTTTGGAAGACTAAATGCCACCCATGGTGGCAGAAGGATGCGGGGTTGTTCCTGGCCTCCTTAACTTTAATTTTCCCTTCAGGTCGAGACATGGAAGGCAGAGTGTGGGATGCATCCTCACATGAGGCTGCCCACCCACATCCACTGGGAGCTCTCCCAGGAGCAGAAGGGACTGTTTTTGTTGAAACTGCTATTTCCACTGCCAAAATGGGAACCCAGAAATGCTCCAGTGATTCCCCAGCCCCACACAGGGGAAAATTCCCTCCAAAGCTCACGTTTCATTTAAACCATGGAATATAAGAAAGAGGTGCTAACCACTACTGGGGACATTTCTCTTAGTAGCAGTAAACCCGCCTAGCACTTTATCTATTTGAGATCAATAATAAATGCTTCTGGGTGATAATATAAAATATAGCAGATGCAAACAATGTCTCAAAAGAGAAAAGAAAATCCCTAGATGTTTCTCTCAACCTATATTTCTATAGGTTCCCAATAAGTTCCCAATACCATGCCTTTCAGAATCTCATAAAGAAAGCAAAATAATTTATTTGCTGAATTCATAGACTCACAGAAGTAAAGAACTGAAAGGATCCTAAGAGGTCATCTAGTCCAGTTTAATCTGAACCTAGGTGGTCTCTGAGAAGCTGCTGCTATATCTCCAGTGACAGGGACTGGCAGCCTAAGCGGTCTGTTCTGCTGTTGCATCGTACTTACGCTGGGGAAATGGTTATGCAGCTGAAAGAGATCAGATAGCAGGCAAGCTTTAGGGGCCTTCTTGTGAATATTCAACAGTGCAACTGAAATATTTCGTTAATTTTGTGTGGCTCCTTTCAGCTGGTCACCTGCAATGTTATGGATCACTGATTAAATGAGTGTAATACAGAGACGCAGGTTTCCACACAGGGAGCATATCAGGTTTAAAAGTTGCCATTTGTGCTCAAGCAAAAAGAAACCATGGATTTTATTCTCTAACACGCTTTCAGTGGCAGTTTATTAGACAGTTGGTAAAAACACTACAATGAGAGGGAAAAAAGTTACAGATTTCTGCAAATATTTTTCCTGGTTGCAAAAAGTCTAAGTGCAGCTACTAGCAAAAAAGATCACAGCAAAACTGTGGAGGCAGAGACCTCGGCAGCTCCTTGTCTTCAGAGACAATGTCATCTTGCATTCACCAGCTAACAGTAATGATCTATTGTCTAAGAGTTGTAGCTTTGCTGTGGCCTACTATGAATCATAACCATCTGCCCACTGGGAATAAAGAACAAGGAGAGAATAAGCAGAGAACATATAAGGACTCTTCCTCTTTATCATTTAGTAATTGCAGCAATCAGAATACCTCCTGCCCCTGCCTAGCATGATCAGGAAACATAATATATATTTATGTGAGAGCCAGAACAATGCTGACACATTTTATGCTTGAGAACATGACAATAATTTTGGATGTTACTATTCAGGAACAATATGTGTGTCATTACTACTTGTTTCCCCCCTGTTTTTGTTAATGTAGTCAGAGGAGTTTCAGAGGAGAAATGAAGTAAGGCTGCCTGTTCAGTGAAATCTCTCAATCACATGTGAGACAACCGGTTTATAACACTAATTGCTGTGAAAAATGTCATATATATATATATATATGTATATTTTTATGCATATATATATATATAAATGAGCCCACAGCAAATGTGAGGACTTGTAAAGTACTGATCAATGCATATAATCTATGTGACTGTCTCAGGGTGTGTGTGGTGTTGCATGTCTGGACACCTCAAAGATACCTGAGGAACTGCTGTGTATAAAATCACAAAATGCTGTCCTTTGAGAGGGATCTCTGGAGATCACCTGGCCCAATCTTTTGCCCAGAACAGGGTCAAATTTGAAGTTAGATCAGGTTGCTCAGGGTGATGTACAGGCAAAATCTGAGTATCTCCAAGGATGTGTCTCTGGGCACCTGTTCCAGTGTGTAAACACACTCACAGTGATTTTTTTTTTCCTAGTATCTGACTGGAACTTCCCTTGCTGCATCTTAAATCTGCTGCTCCTTGTCCTGTCATGTGCACCTCTGGGAAGAGTCTGGCTCCCCCTTCTGTATCTCCTCCAAGCAGATAGCTGAAGAGAGCAGTAAGCTCCTGTCATCACCAGCTGTTACAACAGCTGGGAGCTTCCCTACCTCTCCTTATCCTTCATGTGCTGCAGCCCCTGCCTATCCTGGTGCCCTCCACTGGACTTGCTCCAGTGTGTCAATGTCTTTCTCTTACTGGGGAGCCCTAAACTGGACCCAGTGCTCCAGGTGTGGTCTCATTGTGAAAAGAGAGAGGAAGAGCCACTTCCTCTCTGGCCACACTCTTGCCAAGGCAGCCCAGTGTGCAGTTGGCCTCCTCTGCTGCCAGGGCACATGGCTTCCCTGAGCTCAGCTTGTCCACCAGCTTGCTGAAAGCACTCTACATCCCTTCATCCAGATCACCAATAAAGATTTTAAAGCCCTGGTATTGATACCTGAAGGATGCCACTAGTCACTGGCTGTCTAGTGGACTTCTTACGGTTGAACACCACTCTTTGAGCCTAGAAGTCCTATGATTTTTCCCCCAATTAATCACCCACTTATCCAGACCTTATTTCACTAATTTGGCTTTGATCTTATTACAGGAAACTGTGTCAAAGAAGTTTTAAATATCAAGGTATACAACATCCACTACTCTCCCCTCATTGAGAACCAAGAAGGCAATGAGGCTGGTCAGGGATTATTTGACTTTGGTAAATCAGTGCTCGATGTTCAAATTAGCTTCTTGTCCACTCAGTGACTAGACTCACCTCTCAAGGGCCTGAGGTTAAGCTGACTGACCTATAGATCCCCTTCTGGCCCTACTTGAAAATGGATGTAACATTTGCTTTTTTCTCATCATCAGATTGCTCCCATGATGATCATGACCTTTCAAATATGGGAAAGATTTCAGGCTGACATTGACCAGCTCTTTCAGCATTCTTAGATGATCCCATGGGCTTATGCATATCTAATTTGCTTGAGTGGTCCCTAACTTAATTATCTTCTGCTGTGGGCAATGCTTCCCTCCCCCAGGCTCTGCTACTCATGTAGATTAATCTGATGAGAGATGTACTTTCTTTTGCCATAGGTACTCCAAATTAGTTGAAGCTTTGGCATTGCTTCCACACCCCAGCTTTCTAAAGATTTTTCTTAAGAAAAGATTTCAGTTACTTTTGAAAATGGAGGGGTTTACATTCAGTCCTTGTTGGTTTTATGCTCTTTGTAGCTTTTGCCCAGTCATTCTATCAGCAAAAGATGTAACATAGCTATAATTATTCTCTTTTTCTCCCATTCAGTAACTTGATATTCAGAGAATTTGCATGAATTAATGGATAAATATATCTGATTCAGATGATAAACAAATAGATAAATTTCACCAAATGTGTGGAAAACTTCAACAACTTGGTTTAAAATAACAGGCCAAGATCATCTCTGGATCAGAGATAAAGCCTACTGACATGTTTGAAACTTCTATGTCTTCACATTTAGTTGAGTACCCAGTTTAGAGGACAGTGTGACTCAAGTATCAGGTCTTTAAAATGCTGAGTGTTTACTGAGTAAGGAGAGCTGGACTGCCTTTGGAAATTTAAATTTACAATGTGGCAGATGGTAACACCAGACCAGAGTTAATCCAGTAATCCATCTGTAATTTCATGTGTACAACAGAGAGCACAGTTCGGTTACTTTATTAGCAATTTATAACAACATATTTTTTGTTGCTACCAAAAAAGCTTGAACAGACAAGACTAAGACCTGGTGTTTATTTGCACAAGTTTTTCACAGTAAGAGAAAGCTGTGCTAATGTATTGGGCAGATAATGTAGTTGGAAATGAAGAGATCACCACCCATAAGGAGTTTTGAGGCCCATAATCTGAGAAGCTGAAGTCTTATGTGCATTCAACTCAGACAAGAACGTTTTGAATAACAGCTCCTACTGACTTCCTAGAAAAAAATATTTTCTAAATCACTTTTAACTGTTTGACTGTTTGTATACTTATTCATATATGCACAAAATATAATACATAATTTGGAATTTCTGCCAGAGGTTTGAAGATGCCCAAGTTCAAATTAGTAAAGCAAATTTTCTTTTACCCAGAACTGTGATGAATGGTAGCTTCTTTTGTCACATTTACTTTGATGTAGAGAAAAGAACACTATACATTTGAGCTTGCCCTTTATAAAGAACTCTAGTCAGAAAAGAAGAACCTGTTCTAACATTGTGTAGAACGAAATTAATTTAGTGGGACAGGCTTCATCTGACTATCAACCAGAGGATTTCAAGTGAGAGGTTTGTCTTTTGTGTGGTATGAAATTGAAGTGAACACCTAAACTTAGGTTCCTGATTTGACTTCTAACTAAAAATGGTCTGGACTTCAGACCTGCTGAATGTGAACACTTAGAAATGGAATTAATGGGAGCTGCAGGAAATGAGACCTCTCTCGTTTGAGGTTTATGGAAGTCTCAAAATTATTTAGAAACTTAGTAACAGTTTTTAACTCTTATTAACTTAATAGAACAACTATGTGCTCTATCTTTAAGTAATAAGTTTTAGAGATTTTAGCTTGAACTATAAATGGTCTAGTAAACCCATGTCCCAGAGACACAGTGCTGTCTGTAGCTAGAGACAAACTCGATGTGCTATACAAGAGAAAACGGGCATTTCAGCATGCATTAAACAGCTATGGTTCACTGTACTGTAAAGCCTGGTCTCCAGTTTGCTAGAGATTGTACTAGGAACCACAACCCTCAGCTTTGTTTCACATCTCTCTTGTTCCTCCTCGGTGCATAAACACTAAGTAGGTTGTGGTCTTTGAAGAGAGCATGTGTCTTGACCATGAACAAAGACAATCCTCATTGACAACAAGGTTTGCAAGATCTCCTGAAGTTCTCCCTGATGTTCAGGAGACAGTTCCAGATGACCATGTAGTCCATCAGACTGACAATAACCAACACATGTCTTGCAAGGACTTGCCTGAAACGTAATGCCAAGAGCTGCTCCTGTCTCAGGATATTCTGCGTGGCCCTGGGCAGGCCACTGCCATTCACATTTGTGAAACTGATGTAGTAATATGTGGTTTTCACTACTTTGGGTTATCTTGTCCATCCATAAATCAATTTGGCTTCCTAGGTGACCAAGTCAAGGATATCTGTGTCTCCACCGAGAAAGAGGAAATTAAAAAAAAAAAAAAGTATAAGAAAATTTAAAAAATAAAAAATAGTTCTACCAGGATTCCCTAAACCTGTTGTTTAGAAAACCAAAGCATCTTAGCCCATCACGTTTTATTTTGATGCGAACAAACAAAGAAAATTGAGCCTAATGCCAGACCTCTATTTGTATATGTTTCTGTCCCTCGGGAGACTGTTCCTCTGCTGTACACATTAGGGGGGATCAGTTTTGCCCAAGAAGTCTCCTTCAGGCAGCATGTCTCTAGTGCATATGAATAATGGAAAGGAAACAAACTCCAATCTGTGCAGTTTTTTATGAAATGCATATCTTAGAGCTAAAAAGCCCAAACAGCCTGAATTCACATTGCTTCTGTCCAGAGTTGTACTCAACTATTCAGTACTCTGCCTTGGCATTCACTAGCAGAGCATGTTGCAGTGCCTTGCATCCTGCGGGACCTGCTCCAAAGCGTTTAACTACAATGGCTGAAAAATAAAATAAGGGGAAGGCCTGAAAAGTAGATACAGATGGAAGGGTGCCTCTGAAGGCTGATGGCTTTCTGGGGAAGCAAAACATGAAAAGCAGGTTAAGCAGGTTATTAAGCAGAAAAGCAGTACAAATGTAATTTGTAATTTCAAAAAAAAACTGTACAAAGAGCTCAGAGATAACGAGACTCTTTAGGAATCTTGACTTCTTAATGTGCTGAGAAGCTGCTATGACTGGCAGCATCCATGGATTTACATCTCGGTGTCAAAATAAAGGGTGGGAAAAGAACTGTCTGTGAGTGTATTCAGTTCCTGGAGGCTAATTCTTTTTCTGTTTACCCTTTCCTGCCTAGGTGCTAACTGGCTGACCTTGCCCACCACCCAAAGCTAGGAGCTAAATTAAAACCTGAGGTCTAAGAAAGTTTGGAAAACATAGCTACTGGTTTTGTCACGGTCATGTTTCCTCTTTCTGCAAAATTGTGTCACTGGGGTCAGCACAGTGAAGAGGAGGTCATCACTAGCGATTGTTTACCTTGGAAGCATCTTCTCTGTGCTTCTTTTTAGACCCAAAGCCTCAAAGGAATCACTCCTACTCATTGGACCCAGGTGTTCATCAGCTAAAAAGAACACAAGATTCAGTCAGTCAGATGTGTTACTTTTCTTGCTTTGGAAAAGATCGCCAGAACTGAAATAGAGAGGTAAGAAGAGAGCTGAAACCTTGCGAAGCGTGTGGGAGCTCTGGACTGCAGGTGTGCTTTGGCTCGTGCTTTCTATCAGGAGCAGGGGAAAGGAGGGGGAATGCATTTCCATGCATATGCTCACAAGCTCTTTAGGGAAAAAAGGTCTCTCAGCAGCACTTCTGGTTTCATCAACGCAGCTAATGCCAGGGGAAACTCACCGCAGTGCCGCTGCCGCCCCCCTGCCAGGCTCCTCTCTCCCAGTTCCCTTCCTGCTGCTGACCCTCCGTAGCCTCTACCAGGGCATCCACCGCCCTGATTTATCTACTCTCATCTGAGGATTTGTTTTCAATTATCGGTAGTTCAGAAAGGGCACAGACTGACTGAGGGAAGAGCTATGCATGCGAGCGTGCAGGCAGCTCCGTGAGATGA